>NC_133657.1:200527307-200686031 GCF_009905375.1 Apium graveolens | reverse complement strand
TCTGTCACTGGTGGACAAGGAATATGGTCTTGAAGATTCAAATCTAAAATTCCTTTTAGCTCTTCCTGAAAATTGGGATTTTGAAGTCTACTACCATAAGAGACAACTATGACCTTACTGAAACTACTCTTGATGAAATTTATGGTATGCCAGATTCATGAACTTGAGATGGATCAAAGGAGCAAGAGGCATGGAAGAAAGTCAGGACAGTTGCTCTAAGCTGAGGAGGTATTCCTAAAGTTGGTTTCGTCAAGTGGGACAAAGGAAAGGCTCTGCATCATAAATCCAGTCTTTCAGAATCATCAGATTCTGATGATGATGATTCAGAAACTGAAAGTTTACCTGAAGTGGATGTTGATGCAGAGATGATGCAACTGTGTGCTCTTATGGTTGAAGGGTATCACAAATAGCCTACAGTATATTCAGAAAGGGCAAGAAGTTTTCCAGGAAAGGTGGAAGTTCTGAAAAAAAGGATTCAGAAAGTCTGAAGCAAAGGAGAAAAGTCTGACAAGGAGACAACTCAAATGTCCAAATGCTACAATTGTGGTTGAAAGAGGCCACATATCTCCTGACTACAAGAAAGGAAAAGTGAAAAGGCAAGATACTTGTCACAAAGAAGAAAAGCTGGATTATAAACTTCAGATTCTAAAGATGAGGTGAACTATGCCTTGATGGCAAATGCTGATAGCATCCTGAAAACTGTTGAGTGAAGGTACCGCCAAACAACTTTTGCTTTTCATACTGATGATATTACTGATTGAGATTATATCTTAAACCATGTTCATTAGTTTTAGAGATCAGACTTTAACAATGAAAGATTAACATCTGAAAGTCTTGCTCTTACAAACAGAAATTACATATTTAAAAAAGAGTTAGTTATGTTCCATCAAACTCAGAAAGAAAGAGATGATGCTTTGTATGTTAGAGATGAAGTGCAAAACTGAATAAATCTCTTAAATCTGAATTAGAAAAGGAAAGAGAAATCATCAAAATTGGACTAACTCTGGAAAACACTCAAAATATACTAAGTAGTGGAAACTGGAAAGATGGCTTAGGTTATGAAGATGATAAAAGTGAAAGAAACTTTCCTAATTAAGCCAATTACTGTTAAACAGATTGTTAAGCCAAAGGTAAATCTTGTTAAGTTTGTAGCAAAACTATTAAGTCTGATTCTGAAAAAGATGAAAGATTCTAAGACAGAAGTCAAAGAAAAGTCAACTTGACAAATTAAACCAGGATAAACCAGCTGAAGTTAACATAGGCTTAATGAAAAAGAAGCCGCTAAGCATAAGCTGAAAGAGATTAGAAATGTGAACAAGGTCAAGGAAGCTAGGAAAAATAGTGGAAAAGGAAGGTGTGAATAAAGCAATAATTATATGCCTGTTCCTAATGCTCCTAGAAAGCAATGATATAATTGTGGAAACTCTAACCATCTTGCTTCTTTTTGCAGGAAGAATAAGGATATAAACTCTTTACCTCCTAGATCAGGAGTTAAGAGTCAGTCTGTTAGGTTTAACCACAAAATCCTTGTTTTCATTGTGGTAGTTTATGGCATTCCATTTATACTTGTAAGGAATATCATAGTTTGTACTATGATTATATCAAATAAAACCTTCTTTAAAGAAAGTTATCATTATTCCTTCTAGTGTAAAGTCTGATGCAAAGTCTGATATAAAGTCTGATAAACAACATGTTAGCATAAAACTCTGAAATTAAATCCACTGCAATTGTTAACAAACTTAATAAGGCCAAAGGATTCAAGCAAGTCCGGGTCCTTAAAACTAACCATATGGTCTTTGTGATTGCAGGGCAACAGGAAAAACATCCTAGTTCTGACAGTGGATGTTCAGGACATATGACTGGAAATAAAGCCCTGCTATCAGACTTTGTGGAGAAAGCTGGCCCAGGAGTTTCTTATGGAGATGGAAACATTGGAAAAACTCTGGATATGGCAATATCAATCTTGGGAATGTCATCATTGAAACAATAGCTCTTTCTCAGGACTTAAACACAATCTGCTGAGTATGAGTCAAATCTGTGACATAGGTTATCATGTGGATTTCTTTGAAGAACACTGTGAAGTTGTAAGTAATTCTACAGGCCAAGTGGTTGAAAGGTTACAGATATGTAAAATATGAAGCCAGACTTTTAACAAACTCTGATGGTTCTGCAATTCTGTCTGTGAGTAGAGCATCAATTGAAGAAAGCTGGAATTGGCACAAGAGACTCTCTCATTTAAATTTCAATAACATAAATGAGCTTGTAAAGAAAGATCTTGTGAAAGGACTGCCAAAATCAGTATTTGCTCCTGATGGCCTTTGTGATTCATGTCAAAAGGCAAAACAATGAAAATCTTCATTCAAGAGCAAAACTGAATCATCAATTCTTGAGCCTTATCACTTACTGCATGTTGATCTATTTGGTCCAGTCAATGTCATGTCCATTGCAAGAAGAAATATGCTATGGTTATAGTGGATGAATTCACAAGATAAACTTGGGTGTATTTCTTGCACAAGAAAAATGAAACTGCATCTAGTCTACTGATCATGTCAGTCAGCAGGATAAATTGGTCAAAGATTCTGTTAAAATCATAAGAAATGATAATGGCACTGATTCAGAATTCAATCATGAAGATTCTGCAAAGAGCATGGAATTAAGCAGGAATTTTCTGCACCTGGAACTCCACAGCAGAATGGAGTTGTAGAAAGAAAGAACATGACTCTTATTGAAGCTGTACGAACTATGCTTGATGAAGCAAAGCTACCAACCTACTTTTGGGTTGAAGCTGTGCAGACTGCTTATTTTACACAGAATGCTACAATGATCAACAAGCATGGAAAAACACCATATGAGATGGTGAAGAAAAGAAGCCAAATCTGAAATACTTTCATGTATTTGGATGCAAGTGTTTTGTTCTTAAGACTCATCCTGAACAGCTGTCAAAATTTGATCTAAAAGCTGATGAAGGAATTTTTGTTGGATATCCACTTTCCACAAAAGCCTTCAGAGTTTTATAATTTAAGAACAAGGGTTGTCATGGAATCTATCAATGTATCTTTTGATGATAAGAAGATTACTGGACTTGAAGATTTCATGATCATGATGAGCTGAGATTTGAAAATGAAAATTTAAATTCTGATTTTGTAAATTCTGATAAACCTAAGTCCTGATCCTGTAAGTTCTGATGGGTTAAATTCTGATGTCATTGAAACTGTGGTAACTACTCCAAGGGAAAATGCACATGTTCAGGAGGAGCAAGATAATGATCCTACCACTCAAGACTCTCAAGAAGCATCAGAACCTGTCACTGGCTCTTTAAGTTCTGATTCATCAAGTTCTGATGAGCTAAATTCTGATAATTCTGGAAACTCTGATTCTTCAATTCCTAAAGGTATCAACTCAAATTCTGAAATTTCAGAGAGCATAACTTCAGGGGAGCATTCAGAAAATGCTGATGGAGACAACATGGATCATTGGGGCGGATCCAGTTCTAGAGATCAAGTTCCGATCTGCAAGGAAGTGGACTAAAGCACACACATCTGACTTAATAATTGGAGATCCTGAAGCAGGTGTCAGAACTAGAACATCAACATCAAAGGACTGGTCTCTATCATTCCGTTTCTATCTCAGACTGAAACCAAGAAAAGTGGAAAGAAGCTCTTCAAGATGCTGATTGTGGTGCCAAGCAATGCAGGAGAGTTAAATGAATTTGAAAGAAATAAATTTCTGGACCCTAGTGCCAAGACCAAAGAACAGATCCATTGTTGGCACAAAATGGGTGTTCAGAAACAAAACTGACAGTGATGGCATAATTACAAGAAACAAAGCAAGGCTGGTTGCTAAAGGTTACTCTCAACAGAAGGGTATTGACTATGATGAAACATTTACTCTAGTTGCTAGATTGGAAGCCATAAGAATCTTTTTTGCTTATGCTGCTCATAAGAAGTTTAAAGTCTTTCAAATGGATGTGAAAAGTGGCTTTTCTCAACGGAGAATTGGAAGAAGAGGTATATGTTGAACAACCTCCAGGCTTTGTAGATCCAAAATTTCCAAATCATGTCTAACAGGCTTGACAAAGCACTTATGGCCTTAAGCAAACTCCAAGAGCATGGTATGAGGACTTTAGCTCAATTCCTTCTGGAAAGTGGATTTAACAGAGGCACAATTGACAAAACTTTATTCTTCCTCAACCATGGAAATGACTTACTTTTGGTACAGATATATGTTGATGATATCATCTTTGGTTCTACAAATGCCAAACTTTGTGAAAGGTTTGCAAAGCTAATACAGTCAAGATATCAAATGAGTATGATGGGAGAACTAAGCTATTTTCTGGGACTTCAAGTCAAGCAAACTAAAGAAGGTACTTTCATAAATCAATCTAAGTACACCAGAAATTTACTCAAGAAGTTTGGTTTATAAGACTATTCAACAACATCCACTCCTATGGCCACTGCTACCAAGTTAGATAAAGATACTGGAGTATCAGTAGATATTACTAACTACAGAGGTATGATTGGCTCTTTACTCTATTTAACTGCAAGTAGACCTGATATCATGTATGCTACATGTCTTTGTGCAAGATTTCCGGCTGATCGAAGAGAACCTCATCTAATAGCTGTGAAAAGAATTTTCAAGTACCTCAAGGGTACAACTGATCTAGGATTGTGGTATCCTAAAGAATCAGATTTTAAGCTAATAGGTTACTCAGATGCAGATTTTGCAGGATGCAAAATAGACAGGAAAAACACTAGTGGAAGCTGCCAATTTCTTGGAGGCAGATTGGTTTCTTGGTTTAGCAAGAAACAGAAGTCAATTTCCACATCAAATGCCAGAAGCAGAATATATTGCTGCAGGAAGCTGTTGTGCACAGATTCTTTGGATGAAGAATCAGTTACTGGACTATGGGTTAGAATTTTTTGAAATACCATTTACTGTGATAATCAAAGTGCTATTGCTATGACAGGTAATCCAGTTCAACACTCATGACAAAGCACATCAACATAAGGTACCATTTCATAAGGGAATATGTGATGGAAGGTACAGTGGAATTGCATTTTGTTACAACAGATCAACAACTAGCAGATATCTTCATAAAACTACTATGTGAAGCTACTTTTACAAGATTGGTAAATGAACTTGGAATGGTTTCAAGTTCTTTCTCAAAATCTGCTTAGTTTTTGTTCTCATGCATCAGATTTTATGATCAGTGTTTATAGATTGTCTTATCTCCATGTAATCTGTGCTTAAATTGTAATATATTAAATACTGATTGTTATCTGATGTGATTCTATAAACTCTAAAAGTGTTTTGAATATTCTGTGACTATTCACTCCAATGAGGATTACTATGCTAGATGCTGACCTAATAGTCTTTAACATACTATATATCCCATGTTTGAATTAGTTGTTTATGTGGAAATCTCAAACACAAGCAAATTCTGATTTTGAGCTTAGTCAAATTTACTTTGTGTATCTTATTACTAAGTCACAAACTAGATTCTTGCTTCTTATCTGTCAAATTCTGATGTCAGTAAATCTTAAGAATGAACTACATGCTTGATAAGCCTCACTTATCTGAAGAAAATGAAAGAGAAGAAAAATTGAAGTCAGGTACTCCTTTGAGATCTAGAGTAAATATGTGGAAGGGAAGACCCAAGTGCATTGCTGGTATTAAGTTATATGCATTAGAAAAGCAGATAAATTTTTCCTTGGTGACTTTTCACATTCTCTAATTACTGGAGAAATACTATGATAATAGCATAAATTCTGATAGCAGTTGTGACTCATTTACACTGAGAAGCCACTATAAAAAGAATGTCAAAAGATGCATAAAATGAGCACAAACATTTGAGGTGGACTCTTGCATAAATTTGTTCTAGTAGACTTCAAATTTAAGACAGATTTTAAGCACTTTTCTTAGTTATGCCTTATTTCTAAGATATACTGAAGTTTATCAGACTTTAATCATTTTCTGATCATTTGCAAATGCACACACTCTCACTCCATATGAATGATGAAAATTACTGTGGTGATTAAGTTGTTTTTGATAAACAGTTAAGTATTATTTGCATAAATTCTGAGGACAAGTTCTGATGAAAGTTCTGATGATTAAACTCTAAAGAACCCAGTCAGTATTTGTATGAAGAATCACAGAAACAGACATTCACTTTTTGAGTACAGAAGCCATGTGATGACCGTTAAATTCTGATAATAATCAAGTTCTGATGCAAATCCTGATGGAAACTCTAATGCTTACGTGGCATTATTCATTTACTTGACTTATTTATGATATTTACTGTAACGGTCATATTTATCATAAAATAATTAAGTGAGATAATAACATTGATAATGATTTGGTTTATGGGCTGCGTGTTTGTTTTGGTAACAGCATGTGAGCAATAATTCCTGCTTATTTTCCCATGCCCACTAACTACTGCTTTGACTATTTACTGGATGACAAGTGTAAAGTGTGTGTTTTACTTCCAAAGATCCGTTGAGTGGAAAGAGTATAAATATTAGAGACAAAAGATTACCCAAATCTTTTACTTTCTCTCTTACTTAATCTCTTATTTCTTTTACTCTCTCTCTCTCTCTCTCTCTCTCTCTCTCTCTCTCTCTCTCTCTCTCTCTTTTACTCTTTATTTTCTGACGGACTTTCTTACAGGCATTTTATTTTAACAAACACCTTGTGAACACACACTTTCTCACTTATTTCTTTACAGAAATGGCACCCAAAGATCTAATCTATGATGGAGCCAAGTTTGTTCCTAATAACTACATGACTATTCTTTCTAAGGACGAGGCTCCTTCGGAACTTCATTTCGTCCAAGACTTTCTTGCTCGAAGTGAAATAGGCTATGCACTGACCCAACCCCAGGTTCTCTCAGGCAAGCAAATACTGGAATTTTGGAGGTCTGGTGTTTATGATGATGGTGGAAAAGATGGGTCCCTAAGTATTATCTTTACAACAGGGGAGGATGAGCATGTGGTGATCTTGTCAACTGTTCGACAAGTACTACATTTTCCAGAAGATTGCACCTTCAATTCATCAGTTGAGGAGCCAGCTCTTCAATAAATGATGGCAAATCTGGGCTATGAAAAGTCTTTGGAAAAGCTGGGACAATTGAAGAGACCCCACATCAGGAGGGAGTTGAGCTTTTTCTTTGACTGTATTACAAAAGCTTTTGCCAACAAGTATTCAAACTTTGATGCTATACCCATAATGAGTCAGCAAAATCGGGTATGCCCTTTTGAATCAAACACATTTTGATTATGCAAGTGCTGTTTTAGGGTTTATTGGTGATAGGATGAAAGAAGATAGCAAAATAGTCTATTTTGCTAGATTTTGTCAACTTATTTATACTCTCTGTTGTCCTGATACACCATAAAACTATAGTGAGACAATTGATCCCTTTAAGCTACACAAAAGGGCTTTCACAGATTTATTATCTACTGATAATAAGAAGACTATACTAAGACCCCTCCAAGTTTCTCAATCAGTCAAACAGTTCTTAGTAAATGCTGATCCTCACACATACAATACCATATATCCTGATGTAGCACCATATCAACCTCCATCAGCACCTACAACCAATACACAATCAGCTCAATCTTCTCAACCTCAACCACAGCCAACCATCAGAACTTATTTCCATCCTGCTCAATCTTCTCAACCACAACCATTTGCTACAACATCAAGACCCAAACCTTCAAGAGCAAAATCTGTTCCTAAATCTCCATCAAGAAGAAGAAGGATTATTCCAAGGGATGAATATGATGAAGATAAACAGGTACAGGTTCCCACATCAGAACCTGTAAAGCTAGAAGCTAAAAAAGAAATTTTTCAGAAGGAGGTAGCAGCTGAAGAATCAACTCTTCAGAAAGAAAATGAAGCTGAAGGTTCTGGAATTCAGAAAAGGAAAAGATCTGCAAACTCTGATGTAGATCATATTTCTCCTCCATCCAGGAGATCTGAGAAAATGAGAGAAAGAAGGCATATGGCACAACCTCAATTTGAAGATACTACAGAAGCTGAGGAAGAGGATCAGGAATCTCTGATCTCATCTGAACCAATTGTCATTGAAGCCCTTCCTTAAGCTAAAGACACTGTTCCAAACACAGTGATCACTCCTCCGGTCTCTCCTATTAAAGAAACAACAGTTGAAGATTCAGGATTAAGTCCTGAAATTGACCTTCAAAGGCTGATAATTCCATCTGTCCTGTTTCAGGAAGCTCCACAAGGACAAGTGACAACTCCACCTGTTTCTCCACTACATGCTGAAGTTCCAAATACTCCCATTCTGGATGTGGAAACAGATGAAGTTGTACCAGAATCTCTAATAGCCACACACACACTTGTGTTGTCAGAATATGAAGAGTTTCTTGCAAGTTCTGGAGAGTCAGCTCCAGTAAATACACCAGCTCAAACTCTTGGAAAGGAGGCATTGATTAAAAATTTGTTGAACAAGCTGCTCTTGTTCCATGGGAAGAAACTCACGGAGGAGTGGAATGGACCAAGAAGTGGAATGAAGCTGATTTCATTCCAAGCTCAAAAGTTCTGTCTGATAATATTGCTAAAGCTGATGAGTTGATGGCAAATTCTGATTTTAAAGCTCAACTCAAAGTCACAGCTCTCAGTACCAAAGCACTTCAAGGTCAACATTCTATTACTCATGCTAGGGTTGATAAGCTACAGGAAAATGTTGATAAGCTGGACCTGATGATCAAGCTGGACAAGAATAGGTTTATCAGACCTATTCATGAGAAAGTTGAAGCTATTGAGAAAGTTCAAGAAAAGCAACAGGCCCAATTGACTGAGGTCCTGCAAAATCAAGCCTCTCAATAAGCTCAACTGAATGAAATTCAATCTTCAGTAGAACTTCTTCTCTCTCTACTTCTATCTGATGATGCCAAAAAGGGGGAGAAGGTAGTTAAATACAAATGCTCAACTAGTCAAGTACTGAAGAAGAAGGATGACGAAGCTGATGACCAGGGAAACCCTAGCAAGGGTAGAGGTCAAGTTCAAGGTAAAGGGCAAAGCAGCAAAGTTTCTTCACAGAAACTAATTTCTGATTCAAGCAAATCTTCTACTCAGAAGATTTCAAGTTCTGATGCTGTGAATGCTCAAGTTCTGATAGCAAGTTCTGATAATCAAAATCTGATATCATGTTCTGATGTTCTCATTCAAGCGGAAAATCAAGACCCTCAGAAGTTCTTGCAAACTCTGAAGCTCAAGGGAAGGGAGACTACAGTCTATTATAAAGATCCCAAGATTCAGACATTTGATGAAGAAATTGCTAGAAGACTATTTCTCAAGCATAATCCTGGAATGGATTTAGAGACTTTAAAGGAGGAACAAGCTAGATTTGCAGCTGAGAAGACAAATCTTACGTCTAAAGCTTCTGATGCAAAGAAACCTCCAACGCCTAAGGTAAAAGGCATTGTGATCAAGGAAAGGTCAAATTCTGAGGCTTCAAAGCCCAAGACAAGATCACAAGTTGATCCCAAGGATAAAGGGAAAGGAAAGATTGATGAACCAACAAAGCCATAGGAGATAAATATTCCTCAAATCTTGATGAAACCTATATGCAAAATGGTTCAAGTTTTTGATGATACAGCTGCAGAAGATGAAATTGTTCAAACTCTGAAAAGAAGGAAGATAACTAAAGAATCTAAAACAACCTCTGACAGAGCTCAAGTTGTTCAGAGTGAAGAACAGCAAGCTACAGAAGAAACATCAAATCCTGATCAAGTCATCAAGACATCAACTTCTGACAAAGCTCAAGTTGATTTGAACAAATTGACAATTACTAATAAGAGAAAACTCCTATGGAAGAATGTTAATCCATCAGATCCTAAGAAAAGCCAGCTGCTATATGATTTCATGACTTCTGGATTAAAAGCCAAAGAAGCAAGAGACATGGCTGGATTAGGTTTTGAAGAAGCGAAGATCAAGACAGGAGTTGAAGTACTTACAAGAGATCCATTTTTATTGACTGACAAACCTCTTGAAGAAGTTACACAGAAACATCTTGATAAGGTTATATCTGTTCAAGTGGTACTGGATGCTCATGATAAGGGTAATGTCAAAGAAAATCTGATTCTGTTTCTTGAAGATGGAAGGACATACAGAATGACAGAATCAGAAGTGCTGAACAAATCTCAGAAAGAACTTCAATTCTTTCATTATCTTTTAGAGATAAAGTCTGAGATTACTAGGAGATGGTCAAATTTCATCATGAAGACCATAAGGGATAAAGCAAGAATTTCTGGATCAAGAGTTACATAATTCATTCCAAATATAGTTGAAGATGATTGAAGTGAAATTCCCATGAAGAAGGATTCTGCTAAGCTTGAAGTTATTTTGAAAGAGAAATGTATGTGCTATAATGAAGACTCATTTCATCCAAGAGTAATCAAACTTGGTGATGAATTGGAGAGAAATCACATCTCAGCACTTAGGGCTGCAATCTATCAGATTGGAAGTCAAGATGAAGAGATGAAGCAAGTCAAAGCTATAATAGCTCAAGTCCTGAGGAATACAGAAGATAAGCTGATATCAAACTTTGTCAAGAATCACTTTGGATTCGCATTGACTCAGTAAATTTGGTAAAAGCTACAAGGACTATAAATTATAATTAGTTGTCTAATTAAACTCTCATTGCATTTGTACTTAAATGTTTTTGACATCATCAAATTGATTAACTTGTATATTTTTCATAATTTACAAGTTGGGGGGGGGATTGTTAGATATATTTGAGATGTCATGTCTAATCTGTTGTGTTTAGTTTCATAACTTAATATCAGGACTTACTGGAAATCAGAACTTAATGAAGTCAGAACTTATATCAGAACTTAAGGCCGTCAGGATTTATATTAGGACTTAAGTGCGGATACTTTAGATAATGAAAGCAGCTGATTTACAGGAAAGGATCGTGACTAAAATAATAGAAGATATGCATGAAGAGTTAGAGGACTAGAAGACTTGTACAAGATAATATCTGATTGATATATTTTAGGAGATTAAATTTTATTCCATATCAATTAGAAGATATCTTGTAACTGTGTACTGTATATTTAGTAGATTTCAAAAGCTACTTAATGCTCTCAAGTTGCATGAAAGGGTCTATCAAACAAAAGACTCAAACCTTAAATTCTGTAGATCTCTGCCAAAAGAATGGAAGCCCATGATAGTCTCTTTAAGAAACTCTCAAGATTACAAGGAATTCACCTTGGAAAGACTGTATGGAGTTCTAAAGACCTATAAGCTTAAAAAAGAGCAAGATGAAAGGATGGAGAAAAGAAGGAAGAAAGGAGGATCCATTGCACTAGTTGCTGAGCTAGAGAAGGAAAAGGAGATGAAGGTTGAAGCTGTGGAATCTGCATTAAACTCAAAGGTTTGTGAGAGCAAGGGTAAAGGGCTGGTAGCTGAAAATGAAGAACAGTTGAGCCAAAATGACATGGATGATATAGATGAGCATCTAGCATTATTATCCAGGAGATTTGCCAAGCTCAAATTCAAGAAGAATTTTGGAGCAGCTAAGCCAAACAGAAACATGGTTGATATATCTAAATTCAAGTGTTTCAAATATGGCTTGGCAGGTCATTTTGTAAGTGAATGTAGAAAGGCTGATTATGGTAAAAAGAAGTTTGAGCCTATTGATTACAAGCAAAAATATTTTGAGTTGCTCAAACAAAAGGAAAGGGCTTTCATCACACAGGAGAATGACTGGGCTGCAGATGTATTGGATGAAGATGAAGAAACAAGCTGTGTCAACCTAGCCCTAATGGCCAAGTCAGATGAAGTAGAAGTTAGTTCATCAAGAAATCAGGTAATCACCACTAACCTAGCATATTTAACTAAATCTAAGTGCAATGATGCCATCAATGATATGTCTATTGAGCTATATCATTTGCGTGTAACTCTTAAGTCTCTCACTAAGGAAAATGCTAAAATCAAAGAAAACAATTTGTTTTTAAGTGAGATTGTGCTAGAGTCTCAATTTATTGAGTTTAAAAAATTGAGAATTTAATGTAAAACCGCTAAGGATGAATTAACTGAATCTTTAAAGAAAGAAGAGATTTTAAGGAAGCAGCTTGAACGAGAACAGAAAGTAATTAAGGCATGGAAATCATCTAGAGATGTCCATGCTCAAATTACTAAAATTCAAGGTATAGAATCCTTTTGTGATATAGCCTGGAAAAAGAGCAAAGAGAAGCTTGATTCCAATCTGGTTGAAGGACTTTCAACAGATGTGGATTCGACTGATGATGAAAATTATCCGTCGAATAATCAAAAAGATTATCCGTCGAAAGACAATGAGCCACATCCGTCGAATGTTAGTAAGCCAGTTAGCGAAGCTAAGTTAGCTAAGTTGAATGATAAATATGGATCAGTTTCTAAAAGGAAAAAAAACAGAAATGAGAAGGTAGGAATTAACAAACATAACAACTACACACTTGATAAATATGCTCCAAGAAAAATCCGTGTTAAGTGTGGTAGTGTTAATCATTTGTCTATTAATTGCAAACTTGCTATGCCTACTCCTATGTCTGCATCTCCTTCATTTCCCAACATGCCTGCCATGTTTGTGAATGCTTTTCCTGCACAGAATATGAATGCACAATTTGCTAATATGCCATTTGCACCTAATCCATATTATGTTGCATTTAGTATGCCCCAAATACCATTTAGCATGCCTTACTGGAATAACATGTTTGCACATAGCATGCCTTTTCTTGTTAATCAAAATGTGCATGATAATTCTGCTTCAATGAATGGTTTCAAAGGTCCAACTCAAATGACTAAGGATGAATCTGAAATACCCAAATCAAATGAGGTCAAACCTAAGGAAACCAAAGAAAAAGGCTAACAAGGCAGGACCCAAGGAAACTTGGGTACCAAAATCAACTTGATTTGATTTTGATATGTGCAGGGAAACAGAAAGAATCTTTGGTATTTGGATAGTGGGTGCTCAAGGCACATGACTGGAGATTCTACCCTGCTCACTGGGTTCAAGGAAAGAGCTGGCCCAAGTATCACTTTTGGAGATGACAACAAGGGTTATACTGTGAGATATGGCTTGATTTCAAAGGATAATATCATCATTGAAGAGGTTGCCCTAGTGGATGGACTCAAGCATAATCTGTTGAGTATCAGCCAGCTTTGTGATAGGGCAACTCTTTGTGATAAAGCATAATGTCATCCCTGATTCTCCTTCTTTAACTCTGTTGGAGAATCCAAAATTCAGTGCAAGTGAGCATCATCTTCTAGATGATTTGTTAGCTCACTTGCCAATTCTTTCAGGAACTGTTGAGACTTCAAACTCTAATAGTTTCAACTCCAAACTCTATCATTTCCTCTATTCCGGTGGATATTATTATCCGTCGGCTAGTGATTGTATCCTGATGGATGTGCCTAACAGCAGTCATCCGTCGGCTAGCCTAACTACTACCCCCGATGGATGTTCCTTATCCTTCGGTACTCACTACACAAACTGAATTCTCAACAATTGTTACAAGTGTAGATGAGTTAGTAGTTGTACAATCACTCCTAGGATTGAGGGAAGGGAGTGAACAGAGTGAGAGGCTGAGTTGCTCTCAAGAAAAAGGAGAGGAAATGAGAGAAAATATGTAGGTTATTTCTTCTAGCCTGGCAAAAGTGAGTGAGAGGAGTTCCACCTTAGTAGGTGAAGGTGAAGGTGTGAGGGTGGTGAGCCAAGGGGAGCCCTTGATGCAAGAAAATATAGAAATTGAGAGAAATGCAGGTACTTAACTCTGGGAAAAACCCATTGTGAGTGAGTTAATGGATGTCAATGAGGTTGACAAGAAACAACTATTTCAGCAAGAATATCATGCTGTCTTAGACTCTGTTTATTATGAAGCTGAGGCATTATCAAGCTCTAGCTATACATGACAATGTGGCTGCTGAAAGGATTCTAAACTTGGTGCATACTATTGCATCAATGCAAAGGGCCAAGGATGCTATAACTTCTATGCCTTTCACAGCTGGTAATGACTCCGAATTGGCTTAAGAATCATTTGGGGATGATGGTGAAGATGATGAGGATGATAGAATGAGCATATGGGGAGATGCAGACATTCCTCTCTGGATGTTAACCAAAGACTGCTCATATTCACATCTCCAATCCACCTTATTCAAGCTTATTCATGACACCCAATCAGCAATTTAAGCATCCACAAGTGCCAGCACAAAAAGATTACTCCAGGCACACCTGGAATCTCTACAGCTACACAAGATTCAGGCTCTCCAACACAGTCAAAATGTGGATGAAATCAAACAAGAAATTTCTGTTGTCAAACAAGATTTTGTAGCAAAGTTGGATGAATGACTTCCAGGAACCACTATGACTGAAATAGCTCAAAAGCTAAGGAAGGAAGCTGAATTAAACAGAAAGGTTGAGGCCATGGACTCTAGACTGACAAATGTGGAAAAGTCAGTGCCCAAGATACTTGCAAATCAGGAATCTCAAACAAGTCTGCTTCGACAGTTGGTGGCTGCACAACTCCCTACCTCTACTCAACTTGATGCTAAGAAAAAGGGGGAGAAAGAAATAATCATCTCAGTTAATCAAAGGGAGTCAACAAGTGAGGGGGAGAAAGTGCTCAACATTCAAGTCAGCAAAGTGATTGTTCCAGCAATTGCTTTCACTAAGCCACCAGTCATTGATAGTATTGATCTAATCAATCTAGCAGCAACAAAGCTGGAATCAAGTGACAAATTGAAAAAGATTGATATAGCAGCAGTTGAGAAAGAGCTGGATGAAAAATGAAAGCAAATTGATGAAGAAATCCAGAAGAATTTTAGTCCAATTGAGAAGAAAGACAAGGTCTTTTCTCACTTCTCTCAGTTGAGACAAATGTCTGTAAATGAAATGAGTCTGGGTAATTTGGAAAAGGGCCAACCTTTATGCATTAAGTCTCCAAAAGCCAATCTGGTTTTGAAGCCCAAAAGGAATTATCCAAAGTCATCTGACAAAAATCCCTTAGATCTTATGTTTCAGACTCCAAGGCCAGATGAAAAGAAGCTGTTAGCAAGGTCCGTTGCATTTTTCAAAGATCCAACTGATTCAGTGCTAAAAAGGAGAATTGCTAAGATCTACAGGAATGGGAAAGAAATCTGTGTGGTGGCTGGACACCCTCAGTTTGCAGAAGCTAAAAAGGAAGAAAAAGAGAGAAGCAAGGAAGAAAAGAAGCAGGATGCTTTAGATGCTAAAAGGCTCAAACAGAAGAAGAAACAAGCTGCTATAGTAGCCAAACTTCAAGCTGTGAAAATTGCAACTGAGATTTCTGAGAAACCACCTGTGGTAGCTGAAGATCAAGATCAGAAAATGCTCAAGGAACCTCAACAGACAAAGAAGCCAAGATACAAACAAAGAATCAAGAGAAAATTGGACTTCAGTGATGAGGAAATGGAAGATTACATTCCCAAACAGTCTACAACTTTAGCTCAAACATCCAAGCCCTCAGAAGTGCAGGATGAATTTAAGGTAGATCCTACAAAGAACTTTCATGGTGAGCCAATAGTTCCCAATGATGAACCTATAGACTGGGATAATTTGCTTCTTCCTGAACTTAATTTACCTATCTTCAACAAGTTAAAGAGGATGAAGACAAGAGCAATCAAGAAGGTCAAGCCTGTGAAACTCAAAACCAAAACCTTAACCAAAGCTAAACCAACTGTCAACAAGGGAGATCTTCTATACATCTGTGATATCAAGGAATTTTCAGACATCAATCTCTACATGGATGAGCTAGAAGAAGTGAAAGCAATTAATGCTCACAGGAATATTCCTGAAAGACTGGTGTTCAAATACAAGGGTGGGAAAGAGTTCACATGGCCCCTTCACAGAATTCTTCAAGAAAGTTGTTCTATTTTGATAAAGATCTTCTCATCCTTCAAGAAAAAATTTGGATTCAACGTGACAGCCAAGAAATTGGTTCTAAAGAAGATAGAAGAACTCAGGAGCAGAAAAGCCTCAAATGCACTTCCAAGAACTCTATCCATTCCTATCACAGGAAATACAGTGCACTTGAGGCCTTACTGGCTGATGGAATTCATGGATGACAAAGGTGTTAGAAGATTCTTCAGATTGAGGACCAATTGAGCATCTCAAGCAATGAGACTTTATTAAAAATGCAAGAAAATCTGGATTTATCAAATGCTGAAGAATTTGAATTTCATAGACAACTCCAAAATCAAATAGAAGAAAATAACTAGAAGCTTGGGAAAAAATCAAGATAATCAAGGAAATAGAAAATATCTTCTCAGACTAGAGGAGCACCTTGATAATGATTGTGAGAACTCTTTGTACACTTTACTTTATTCAATTTTTAAATAAACTGTAGCACTTATAAGTTTTATCTACCATAATTCTGTCTATACATTTAGGGTGTTTTTTTATCATCAAGTTTCTCTTAATTTATGGCTACAATTCCAATAGACATAAATTGGGGGAGATTGTTTGGAATTAACATGTTTTGATCTTAAATTTTGTTGTATCACTAATTTATATATCTATTGACATCCGTATGGTTGAATCGATAAAAAATATTTTTAAAACAATCGAAATACCAATTCAGGACTAAACACTAGTTAGTTGTACTAGTAAAACTGATGCTTGACTTATAAAATGGCTAACCAAATAAAATTGTTTTGATCTGAAATTTTCGTTATATCACTAATATATATCTATTGACATCCGTACGGTTGGATCGATGAAAAATATTTTTAAAAAAACCGAAATACCAATTTAGGATTAAACACTAGTTAGTTGTACTAGTCAAACTGATACTTGACTTTTAAAATAGCTAACCAAATAAAATTGATTTGATCTGAAATTTTTCTTATATCACTAATAAATATATCTATTGACAGTCGTACGGTTGGATCGATAAAAATAATTTTAAAAAAATCGAAATATCAATTCAGGACTTAATACTAGTTAGTTGTACTAGTCAAACTGATACTTGACTTTTAAAATGGCAAACCAAATAAAATTGTTTTGATATGAAATTTTCATTATATCAATAATATATATATCTATTGACATCCGTACGATTGGATCGATAATTTTTTTTATAAAAAATAGAAACACCAATTTAGGAATAAACACTAATTAGTTGCACTAGTCAAACTGAGGTTTGAGTTTTAAAATGGCAAACCAAATAAAATTATTTTGATCTGAAACTTTGGTTATATCACTAATATATATATTTTTAAAAAAATTGAAATATCAATTCAGGACTAAAACTTTAATTTATAAAAAGAAAATTTTAAGAAATATTAGTTTATCAATGAAGTCAAATAACTTAGAATTTTGTGCAAGAAAGTCGAACGACGTATAAAAAAACAGAGGGAATAATATAGAGTTAAACGTTTAGCCCAACCCACGAACTTATTGCCAACCCAGCCCATAACTCTTGTCAAGTCCAGCAAAAAACCCTACTATCTGATTCATCCACTTCTTTTATTTTTTCAGATCCGCCTCCATCACTCTCCTCTTCCTCTTCTATGAGTTCTATCTTCTTCTTTCC
Organism: Apium graveolens; assembly: GCF_009905375.1. NCBI lineage: Eukaryota > Viridiplantae > Streptophyta > Magnoliopsida > Apiales > Apiaceae > Apium > Apium graveolens. The sequence continues at coordinate 200,668,473 of NC_133657.1, read as the reverse complement.
TTCAATTACATCTCGGAAAAGCCATCTTAAACATGTCCGCATAAACCGGCGGCTTAGACGCACTCTTACACGTGTCCCATTTCACTCACTCTCAACTCAACCGGGAATTGCCGGTTCAAATCCGTTACACACTCGGTCGAAGCACACATACCCGACCTGTCACTCCCTTCAATTATCATTGCCATGTTGTACCCGTCAACCAAGCTAACGTCGTTAAAGGCTTGTCTGCCGGACCCGAGTGTGAACTCAAATAGTGTTATCGGCGGTGAAGCTCCGGTGCCATATGTAATATATATATATATATATATATATATATATATATATATATATATATATATATATATATATTCTGAATCTCTTATATACTAATATGCAAATTTTTTCAGTTAATTCGTGATGAAACTGAAGTTGGGAAAAGTGACAAGGACATACAAAAAGCTTGAGGAGGATTACAGGAAAATAATACTTTATGCTCCATCTGTATAATTATACATAAATAAATAAATAAATAAATATATATATATATATATTTAAGAACCTTAGATTTCGTTGAGAATTGTCTTAATTTGTGTTTTTGGCCGGAGTTTAGGTTATTTTTATTTACTTTGGGGTTTATTTGTTATTGTTATAGTCATTTCTGACTTTGGAGTTAAATGGATTGTATTGGTTTTTGTATAAGATTATTTCCAAGTTTGAAGCAAGAAACCAAGTTTTTAAGCTGTAAGGATGAAACATGAAACCAAAATTGTATTTCTTGTCTTATGTTTATTATCATTATCATTTTAATTTTACAAGTGTGAGTTTATTTGCTTATACTTACCGAAAAAACCATAATTTTCTGGCTTCAAGCTGTAGAGTTTTGGTTACATGGATTGTTTGGTCGGCGGAAACGAGTTAAAAAATGTTGATCTGATCTTGTCAATGTTCTTCGGAAATTGGAAATCTCACCGAATTTGGTAAATTTCTAAGTACCGGTGAGTTTTTTTTTAAATATGGTGTTTGTTAATTCGAGCGAATGTGGTTGAATTTAGAGCAATTATTTTTAAAAATATCCGGTTGCATTTAAATTTTGGGCGGGTATTTTAAATTTTTTCATAAAATTAAAATTTTTGACATGGATTTTCAATTTTCAAGCGAGCATTTGAATTTGACCGCCCTCGGTTAAAAATTTTCGGTTGTATTTAAGCGGTCGTAATTATTTGGTCGTAATTAGACGGTCGAATTTAGTTAAATAAGACCGAACTTCTAAATTCGACTCCCTTTATTGCAACCGATTCAAAATCGGTCGAAATTAGGTAAATTCGACCACGCGCGGTCGAATTAAGCTAAATTTGACCGATTTTTTCGGTCGAATTTAACCTCTTTCTTGTAGTGATTATTCCGCATCTGACAAAAAAAGATTATTATTCCGCAAGAAAATATATAAAAAATGTAAATTTTAATTTAAGAAAAAATTTTAACTAGTAACTAAAATCGAAACTTAAGATTTGACAAAAAATTGATGGAATTTATCGTTACAATTGAATCAAATGCGACAATTTTGATGCAAAAATTCTGTTACAAATTGTGAATTGATTCGGTTGTATTCATCCCTTAAAATTGTAGACTTATAGTTAGGTGTGTGCGTAGTGCGGATTGATTCGTTTGGACAGTAGAAATCAAACCAAACCATAATTTGGGGTTTTCCAAAATTTCTGTACGCAACCAAACTGTTGGTATATAAAAACCAAATATACCCACGTAATTAAGGTTGGTTCTTGTTAGGTTTTTTTCTCGTAGGTAACTCGCAGCCGATATCCTTCGGGTGCGTACTGGGTAAACCCTACGGGTTCACGTAATAGCCTGCAAACCACGTGAACCAAGATAAATCACATTTAAGCGACAGGCTCTGACTCAGGAGGCATAATCATAAATTCTCCTCCCGTGGGATTCGAACCTGTGACCAAGAGTATAGTTATCCCTTCTTTAACCAACTGAGTCAACCCTTGCGGACAATTCTTATTAGTTTTATGGTTCAACCGCTCAAATAGTTAAAAAAACTAACTTCAGTAAATATTGCATATGCAAAATTATAAGGACAACTGAGAGCACAACAATAGAGAGTCTAAAAAGATTTGTGAAAGAAATAATTGAAGTCTTCGGAATTGAATATTTAAGACGACCAACTGGTTGGTAAGGTATGTATACTGGTCATGTTCATGAACCAACTATTATATTAGAAGCAATAGCTTCTTGAGACTCGTGGATTTGGCACTTATTCTTTGGGTTACAGGGATCGTTAAATGATATTAATGTATTAGATCGCTTTCATCTTGTTATTCCCTAACAATCTAACAACATAATTACATAATGGGGTTAAATGGGATATAAATATTTCTGTATTTAATGGAATTCAAATCTAAAAATCTCAATCATTATTTGTATCCAAATCTGAAAGTATTAAATTTTTGTGTCGTTTTCGTATAAATGTGTTTGCATAATAAATTGGCTGGTGTAAAGTTAGTAGGGGTTCATGCAAAAAGTACTTGTTTTTAATTTTTTTTCAAATAATCATTTATTAAGCGAAAAGTATATGCATTGAATTAGCCCGTGTTTTATTATTAGCGCTGTTAGACCATCTCCAACCCAACTTCAAATTTATACTTTAACATCATTTTGGTGTAAAATGTTTCTCCAACCCAACTATAAATCTTACATCATTTTGGTGTTACCAAAAGTTACACCAAATTAGGTGTCAAACCAAATTTTTAGAGTTTTTATTAATGTCAATATTATCTTTTTTCTCATTACCTAATAAAACAAAATTATTCTTTTTATATTCTACTAACTTTATTACTTTTATACTTTATTTTGTATTCTAATAATAAAATAATCTATATAGTACAAGAATGGTGTAAAATTTAGTGTATGTGGGTTGAAGATGAATATAAAAATAGTGTAATTTTTATATCATTTTGGTGTAATTTTCACACCAAATTAGTATAATGCATTGGAGATGCTCTTACGAATTTCCAGTTCAAGGAGCTTAACTTATTTAGCAAATTTTTTCTTCTGTGTTTGTTGATAGTCATTATTTGTCCATATTTAACTTCAAAAGGAAAGTGATTACATACAACTGCAGATACATTTAATCGGCTATGAAATATGGAACTTCTAAGGTTTTGTTAGGCTTGACTTTGAAGAGCTATGAGAATAGCTTTCCTCACTTGTCCTAAATCCAGAGGAGCTTTGTCAAGTTCTTCAACAACGGCTTCCATGGAAAAGATACTGCCGCAACTAACTTTCGCATTGACTACATTCAAATTCATTTTCTCAAGTACTTCCAGTATTGGTACTAGCATATCTTTTCCCTTCTTCCACGCCACCTTTATCTCTATCAATCCGTTTTGGGTCTTTTCCACTTTCACCTCCTGTCAGTTTTATTATGTTAGTAGAGAGAGAGAAAGAAAGAGAGAGAGGGTTACAGGTGGGAGAGAAGGGGAGAGAGAGAGGGAGAGTGGGAGAGAGAGAGGGAGGGAGGGAGGGAGAGAGAGAGATAGAGAGAGAGAGAGAGAGAGCGAGAGGGAGAGGGAGGGGGAGAGAGAGAGAGAGAGAGAGAGAGAGAGGGAGAGAGAGAGAGAGAGAGAGAACTGAGAGAGACCTGATGAAGAAGATGCTGCATTACGTAGAGATGTTCTTTATGTATTGCGTTCAACTGAAGTTTTAGCTTAAGGATGTAAAGAAATGCATCCATAATAATAGAGTCTGTCTTCACCTTTACATGTAATCGGTAGTACAGTATGTATAAGAACTTACGCAACAGTTGTAAAATACTGGAAAGAATAAACAAACACAGTTATAAGAACAGTTATATATCTTACAGATTTGGAGCTAGTAAGGTGTTTCAGTACGCGAAGCTTTCTATGCAGAGTTAATCCCTTTCGTCCCTTGGTTATTATTGCCATCTCTCTCTCTCTCACTCTCTCTCTCAATAAAGTTTCTCTCAATCTCTCACTCTCTTTCTCAATAAAGTACGTGCGAACTTGGTTTTATAGGAGAAATAAGAAGTGACTCGTGATTTGATATGGACATTGGACTACAAATTATTGTCTGCAAATCAGTTTTGTCATCTTCGCAAGTCTTAAAACTTTATTTTCATGTGACACGTGATTATGTTTTTAAATAGGCAGTGACACATAAATTTAGTTCTTATTATTCAAAACACATGATAGTCATTTCTGTCTAGAGCTTTATCAAAAAAAAATTTGATTGATTTGAGATTATATTTATGTATCACTAGATTGGAATACAATGAGATCACAAAAGGTGATGATAGCTAACGCCTAGCTAGCAGCTACTTCTCGTTAATAAACTCGATACCTTCTCGTTAATAAACTCGATACTGCCTAACTGGATATCAAACAGAAGATACAAAATTGCCTGCACTAGCTAAAAATAATATTACTACCTCTGATTAAATTTAGAAACAATAGTGACCTGGACGAAAATTGGTCCCTGGCCAATAGATGACAATCACTTATCGCAATATTTCATTATGACTCCGTCAATATTTCATTGCGGAGGGGGTTGTCATCCAATGGTGACCGCCTAAGGATGACCATTTATAAAAGCTACATCGAAGTAAGTTAAACATGTACAAAAAATATAACAAAAAATTAAGTTTAAGCGTTGTTAATTCCCTCTTATTTGAACATCTACAAAGAATCAATTTCTCACTTCAACAGTAAAATGCTAGTGGTAATTGGTAGTACTTCTTCTTTAGCTTGTTTTTGCTCGATGAGTATGATGTTTCTTCCTAATATCTTCATGGTTGATGATAGCTCGTATTACTTCATGCCTCAGCTTTTCGTATTTAACTCAGCAGTAACTATTTGTTTCGTCAAGCAAATTGTATTATGATGCAGATTTCAGTTTTTCATCGGTCTAATCTCGTAATCTTTGTAAATGTCTATAATGCTGCAACAATATTCTGAAACAAGAAAACCAAACGCTCTCTTATTGGGCCAATTAATGCTGCTATAGCCAATAACTATTAACGTCATGATATATAGTAAAAAGAACCAGTAAAGTTTCAGAGCAATCTTGTGTACATGAAGGCTACAAATATGTTTATATCAGGTGGCAGTTCTGAACTGTGATTGATATATTTATTGACAGAGAAGATCAGGGAGCATTGTAGGGTAATTCCAGTGAGTCTCTTAACCAAGAAAACAATCTCAGTAATCACGAGATCAAATACTTTCTGCACTCTGCCAACACTATGGCCAGTAAGGTCACATGTTCTGACAAGAAATTCCTTGTCCCTTTTGTTCAGTGTTGTTTCTATTTTTATCACTTAACTCAATTCTTTCATTCATATAACTTGCTGGAAATTCTAATGGTTTAGGTAAGGTCATTTACTAACATTTGAATTATTCATACAAACATCTGAACATCGGAAAGAATCCGATTGGTTATTATTATATGTGATAGAGAACATTCAGAGCCCCAAATATAGAAGAACGTCCAAGACTCGTTAAGGACCACAAAAAAGAATAGTGATGACACAATAAGTTCGGAGGACCTAATCTGGTAACACGATAGGTTCAGACTACACAAAAAAACCTGATAACAAAATGTATCTGGAAGACGCAATAAACTTTAGTGGAGCTGTAAACGAGCCGAACGCGGACAAATTTTTAACGAACTCAGTCAAAATCTTAACGAACCGAACATTGTTTGGTAATATTATTGGAAAAAATTTATTGTCCGAAGTCAAGTTCGATAATATTCGAATCGAACATGAACCGTTCACGAACATATCGAATAAGATCGAACAGGACATGAATTGCTCGTGAACGTTATATGTATTTAAAAAAAATAATTTTAAATATTATTTGAAGTAAAAATTGTATCTAACTATTAATCTAATATTTTCTCACCAATAAAATATTTTTGTGAAATAATTATAAAATATATTTAATATATATTATTAATAATACATCTATTATTTATACATATAATATTATAAATATACTATTTTTTTGAACCGAACTCGAGTTTAACGAATGAATCGAATATGAACCGAACTCGAGTCGAACACCTTAAAAGTTCAGTTTAATTTGTTAAGATTATCGGAGAAAAAACCTTGTTCAAACTATAGTTTGATAAAATTATTAGACGAGTTTATCGAAAGGACTCGGACGTTCGTCCGAATTTAACGAACAGCTTGATTTCTTTATAACGGCTCTAAAATTTAGTGAAGGAATTAGTACTAGGCTAAATGACAAATACTTGGTAGCTAAGTAAGGTCTGTCATCTCAAATTCAACTTAAGCAATCCTAATATGTAATTAATACATTATATATTTCATATATTTAGATATAAATATTCAAAAATGAGTAGTTTTTATGTTTTAGGGGCTCTAAGCGCATGTATTGTTCGCTCGTGAATAGGGCCACCAGCCCCCCATTGATCTTATAGTTTCAATTGTGAAACTTTCTAGTTCTACACTTTTACCCCCACCAACAAATGATTCATGATCACATGATAGGCACAAGCCAATTCAGTGACAATGCAGGATTTACAGGTTCTTTAATTCTTTATCCCAACTAATAAAAATACCCAGAATAAGATAAAAAGCATCACATGCATGTAATTAGAAGCTATACAAGCACCAGAAAACACAAGTAAAAGGCTGAAAGGCACATTGGAATGTAGTAGCAAGCCAGTATGTGTGTATATTACCTGCTCTTGTTGATTCAGTCTTGCTATCTCTCTGCATGTTTGAGAAATCACTTTCAATGGTCCTTTTTGTTTGCTACTCTTCTTCTCATTCATAATTCCATATTTATTAATTCACCTGTAATTAAGCGTCCTTTGTCTACTTCTCCCTGACATGTATATCTGTCTATGTATTGAACAAGCATGTCTGTTAAAGTTGATTTGAGCTCTTCTGTTTTGCTAAGGAATCTAAAGTCACATGTCAACTTATTAGGTGTACCTTATGAATTTATTTATTGGTCCATTATATTCGAATAACATGCCTTCATTTCAAAAATCACAAATATTCTTGTACAAAATACAACCTGATCCCCTATATTCAATTTTAACATTATTGATACGATGTTCCTAATTAATTCTTGTATTGTAAATGTACTCTCAATATCAACGACAAATTGTATAATTAGAATAGAGAATCAGTTGATCATGTACACCCTGCTAATCTTCATTTGTCTACCTGGGCGTGGTATAAATGTTGAGAAGGAAGAAACATCATGCATCTTCAATCATTGTTGCCATTTGAAGGATGCATATATATGTAGAAAGAATGTGTGTTTGCGCACATATATGTATAACACTTTCTGCAGAATAACTAAAGACAGATTGGTCCATTGGGAGGAGCAAAAAGAAAACGTTTAATTTACGAACATCTTTGCTTTATTTCAGCTCACTTCCAACAAAGAAGAAAACATTTGAAAAGATCATAAGGCAAACCTGTTATATATATATGATTCTATTGGGGCCTTCATCTAACACCTTAAAGATTTAGATGAGCCGGTTACTCAAACTGGTATCAGAGTTTAGACGGGAGAGGATTCAAGTAGTGAGGGAGAGTGTTAAATATATGATTCTATTGAGGTCTCCATCTTATCCCTTAGAATATATAATCTAGAAATGAATGGATCAGCATAAGAAGAATCATGATCTGCTCCAATTACAAATTTGGCTCACTAAAAGATATATATATAGATTGCGCTCACACACACAAAACAAAATAATTTAATTAACATAATTAAATGGTCAATGCCCTTAATTAGTCACCTCCTGTTCCCAAGCGTCCATCGGTCCATGCATGCAGTACTCAACCAAGACGATGGCTTACATTGGTAAGAATTACTGAATGGCAGGGCAATTCTCCTTTGGCAAAATCATTACATTCTATACGTACGTTAGTATAGCTTGATTAACCGTTTGCCAAAGGAGAATCAACCAGTCATTCATCCCTACCGCATGAACTACTTTCGCAATGAATCATTAAATTTTCTTGCTGCATTGGATGTTCTATTGAGATCATGCATTTATACTTAGTACAATTCGGATATGTTTTTGGATATTCCGAGAGGGAATTGGTATATACCTAGCATAAATCCTCTTTCCAATTGACATGCTTTTTAGTTTTTGCTTCTCTTCTTATATTGCAGAAATGGTCCCCTGCTCATTCAAACACTCTTGAGTCATGTATATACAGAAACAAGTTTCTGAGGCTGGGAAGGTAAAACGTAGGCACATTACTACATACTTAAAGCTCCATATAAAAGGCTAAATAGAGTGTGTTCCGAATGATATCAGGCAGAAATTAATTAACGTTTCTTGGTTGAAAAAAATATCAGGGTACTGCAAAGGAGAATCTTGGTTCGTAAGTGCCCAGAAGATAATTGACGGTTGTGCATGCAGATTAGGTTTTATTCTGATCCTGTAATAATGAACAATTTCCCGGTTGACATGCACTATAATTGAAGATATCTTATTGAAGAATATTTAAGATGTTAGATGAAAGCACAAATCTTCAATAATTAGGCGGAAGTGAATTACGTTGCAAATTTAATAATTAGTGAGGTTTATGTTACTGACTTGTAATTTCAGCATCAATATATATTCGACTAAGTAATATAATAAATTTTGTATATCATGATTCTAATTTCTAAACATACTATTACGCGAAAAATAAGAGCAAAATTGTTAACAAGAATACAACAATGATTAAGGATTGATTTTGTTGTTTCTAGTGATAAATATATAAACAAATACTTACATTGATGATATGCATATTAAAGTGATACAAACTAGTATTACTCTGATATGTAGAACTTAATTTGTTCAGCCTTCTATTTAGAATGATCTTTTTGTCATGCAAAACTGTCTCATTACAAGAGAAAGGGCTATTATGACCAAATATGGACTTTGAACGAGTATTTCCCCAGATTGTGATCATCCAATTGTGATAGATTCTTTGTATTAATTGGGTCAGAATAGCACAATCATGTAATGTCTAACAGAAAATGTGAAAGACTTATCAATGCGCTCCTTCATCCTGCATTCCATTTACAGAAGGAAACTCCCACCAGATTTCATTTTGCAGGCAGGTTTTCCACTACCTAATAAACATTACAGGCGACGATGAATTCAAAAACATTTTTAAGGTATTTCGTACAGACCGTACGGTTACGCATTCTTAATTAACCTTCTCAAAAGCCTCTACTATCCCCTTAAAATAGAATTATATATGATCAAAGAAATTTAAGTTAAATAGTTCTGTAAGAACATAAGGTGGGCATCCGGGATCATGTACATATGCATTAGGTTTTGATCAGAGTGGATACCGCGGTATATACCATGGCAATCACTTTCGATCTCCAATCTTGGTTTACTGATATGCTTCTAAACGTATTGGTTGCATGTGTATGCCGTGGATGCATCTGCAGTACATATGAGCACCCACGCTTATTGTCACTAGCTAAACTGTATTACTTTTCAGTTTATTTCCCAAAAATTGTATCAGTCAAGTATTAATTTTTATGCATATACACGTTTAATACACTGATTCTTTATGATAATATTGTTGGATGATTGCGAGTATAGTAGGGATTCATCAGATAGTGAGACCCTGGCACCGGTGAAACAAGTCCATTGATCAAAACATTCTTCTGTACTACTTTATGCACCTAGTTCTTTTACAACTTTTGAAATTTTGGAAAGCCGCTAGCAACAAATGATAATTCAATGAGACAACGCAAAATTGTTTCTTTGTTCTTCATAATATTTAAGTGCATTTATAAGTTGAATATATACATCGTAACTAAACCTTAATGTACAATACACACTTCTTAATAGCTCTTGTTTGTAAATGTTTTAAACAATTGTGAATAGGACGGCGCAGACTTAGGACCTTCCATCTAAAAATACATTTTGGCTTTTGCTCATCTTCGATCCCTTGCTGAAGCAGATGTCAACAGCTCCCACTTTCACCTGAAATTGTATTTGGCGAAAATAATCAGTAAACTATAAATGACAGTCGCATTAAATCGAAAACAGTAAAAAAGCTGCACACACGACAATTACCAAAGAACTGAAAGGATAATCAATGATCTATATGGCACAGATTTAGTTGTGAGAATGAATGGCAGGGCAATTCTCCTTTGGCAGAGTAAGTAATGCAAGCGCAAGATCTCCCTGCCAATAGAGGATCGCCCTGTTATCCTATTCTCGCATGTTTCTTAGAATTCAGTCTTGCTTAACCGAGTTCTAGTAGAAAATAAAACTTACATTATATAGATAATCATCTCAAGTTTCATCTGAATATGCAGAAGCAAGACCTAGCATATGCTGTAGGATAATTCCCGATGAAACTACTTTCCATCAGTTATGCAAATATGGTCCCCATTGGCCATTGTTATGAAGGAACCTAACACTTTTTCTCCTTAGAGACACCAAGGGCCGCAATGATAAAATCTGTCAAACTTTAGTCTTATATGACTTTTTATATTCCTTTAATTTAGTCTGTTTTTTGGAAATATTTTTTCTAGTCCCAACGATATCATTTTAAAGGGGTTCTACTGTATATAGGATCCAATATTTTTTCTCACTCTCATTTCAAGATGCTAACTTTTTATCAATATTTTTTGGTAAATTGTAATATGCCACACTATATCAAGTTTAAATGGGTGAAGATACCGGTAATTAATTGACTCTTACGAAGATGACATCTTTATTTTGAAGTTTAAACTGGGTATTAGGGTTGATCAGTGCACAATGTGCTAGAAATGCTTTCTTTGTTTTCCCAAGTGACTAATGCTTTCACATACACTGCAGTTGCATACAATTTGCTAACTTCTGGATCAGAGTTCGAAAATCTAATGGAATGGCCTTCATTAGGTTTTCATTGAAATTTTCATCTAATCTCCTATGTTTATTTGAGTCATCTATCAGTTAAATGTAATAAATTGCATACATATAAGTATGTGAATACTATATACTTCCCTCTGCTTTCTTTTATATGTTGTTTGACTTTATTGCACACAATTCTAAATCCTTTGACTGCATAGATAAAATAATATTTTTTAAAATTTTCTTTTTCTAAATTAAAGTTTTAGTTCTATATTTTTATTCAAAAAAAAGAAAAAATTAAAAAATATTAATTTAAATATGTAGTACTTAGAAGTGTGTATAAAAAACAGAGGGAGTACTTGATAATTCTTTTTTTTAGTTAGGCACATTTACACATTCATCATGTCTTTGACTAGTTTCGAACTTCTAACATCTTGTAAAGTAATGGAGGATCGGAGGTATATATATACCAGTACAACAGATGAGTTTAATCCTTTTTTTGCAACTTCACAATGTTGATTAGGACTTGGAAGGGAATAAAAACTGATTAGATATAGGTAAATTTTAAATAACTAATTATGTTTTGTCACCTAAACAATTTTTAACAATTTGAGATTTTAATTCAGTACCTTCGACGACATCTTTCATCACTAGAAATCTTCCTTTAGAGGAAATCCAAGCTTCAGTATAGAGGTCTTAATTTTGGAAAACCTTCCTAACCCCAATGTTCAAAAATGAATAATATGGACACAAAAGTTAAAATATTGACCTAGCTAAAATATTCTTGATCATCCATTTTTATGCAAGAAAAATTTTTAATGCACAAAATTGGATACAAAATGTTTTATAAAATCACATGTGTCAAATTATAATTGAGAATGAGTCCATTTATTCACACAAATTAGTAGTTCTCATTTAATTATCCCACCTAATTTATCATATCATTTTATGTAAAATTTTATACACAATTTGATGCATGTAGCGCTACTCTTTATGCAAATCAGGAGAGTCACTCGTACTGCGCAAAAGATAATGGCAAACGAAGAAGGTTCTTGATTGAATCACTGTATGATACTTGAAGGGAGATGTCACTTAACTTCAAAATTTTATTAATTACGATTATTTGGACAAAAATATTTATACATTGAGAAAATATTAATTTTGATTATTCAAAGAAACATAATCAGAAGATTAAAAAAAATAGCTATTAGAATAAGAACATAAGAAATATGAAGATCTTGATGCTAAATTTTGTGAAGACTATATATATAAATGTGTATGAATGAGTTCACTGAATATATATAATTGAGAAAAGGCGATGCATACTTTTGCATACTTTCATGATGAGACCTCAATTTGCCACATAAAATTTTAACGACTTCTAAATCACTAAAATCGTATGGTACCTTATTATCGGATATACCGAACAAAGAGTAGGATATGCTGAAACATCCTGCAGAAATTTACCTTTATCCCTACAATCTGTCATGAAATATTTAAGTATCAGTACTTGGACCAGTAGTACTACTCCCCGTATTCTCTGTGGATATTATGCTTTCTTGTTTGCACAGAATAATTTTTGCATAATATTGGCGGTATTTTTTAAAATATGTGTTTTATGACTTAAAATTGAAAAGTGTCATATGTAACTGATATGAATATCGTAATTTATAAGTTATTTGGGCGCTTGGATAATTTCAAGTATAAATGGGTGGTGTATTTGGTAAATTATAACTTATAAGTTAAATTTTTTATTTTAAATTAAATTGATAATAACAATTAGATATGTTAATAAAAATTATTCTATAGAGTAATCTACGATTTAAATTTCAACAACAATGTAATTAATTCTTAATTAAAATATCTTAACCGGATCGGGTTTATAATTTTTTGGACCTTCTTCACTTAAAAAAATCATAAACCTACTTATATTAAAAGATAGTTAATGGTTAAATTATCTAAGAAATTTATTTAATTATTTCACATGTTTAACTAATATAAATATATGTTTTATTAAATTTTTATCAATACATATATTTGAGATTAAAAATATTGAGATATACTAACTTATCTTCACGCACTATAAATAATAAAGTACTAAAAATAAATATAAAATATAATATAAAAATAATTTTAAAAAATAAGTTGCCTAGTGGTTATGAAAGTACATGTATCTCATTTTTGGTTGATATATGATCATTTTAGAAATTCTGACAAACATTCCAGATTTGTTTAAAATGCACTTTAGCCCATATATGAGAACAAAACGGTATGCCAAACAGGTACAATATCAAATTCGAATTGTGTACCTTAAATTTAGAAATGGACGGTGCACTTTGTATATATGTTAAAAAAAACTGGGCAAACAAGTGTTGGAAAATATGGGTATAAGTCCCATATTGGTAAGTCATATTTTTGAGCATTATGACTAAAAGATGTGTGAGATATGATGATATTCTCTTAATAATGGAAATTATTATTTTCCATTAGAATTTGGCTCAAATATTATGGCATAAATTAATTTGATTTTGTTTCAGATTAATTGATATGGTGTATGTCTTGATATATTTAATCTGATTCTGTTTCAGATTATTTATGGAATAGAGTACCTTGCAAGTATTACACCGATTCCATAATTAAATAAGTCTATCTACACCTATATAAACACCTCTAAGGCGTTAGAGTTAGACACACCAAAAAAACATATTCGCCTCTAAACACAAATCTCTCTCTCTCGGTGATAGTTTCGTGCCCGTTCAAGCTCGCTGAAGGTGCTCGTTATCCGTAACGCCGCCGCTACCTCGTTTTATCCTGGGAGGCTATCGACTCGCACATACGGTGAGAGGCGAAATAGCTTTAAGGAGACAGTTTCAACTGGACTCGAGGATCTCTCTTCTGTTTATATCTTTTCTTCCTCCGTTTGATTTCGTTTACTCACGCACACACTTGTTTGATTATTTGTATTAATCGCAGATTGTTTTCACAATCTTAAAGCTAATTATTTTATATACATCTGTGACTGATACATCTGTATCTGCTTGTTTTGTTGAGTAACAGATCGATGGAGAACCAAACTGTGAACGATTCGATGAACATGACGGCTGATCCCAACGCACAGATCACTGGACCTGATGGGGTTCACCAGCAGCCGATTAACCCTAACGCACGGATCGTACGATCTGATGGGGGTCAAACGCCTGTTGGACATGTGCCTTCGGGACATGTGCCTGTGGGACACACTGTCATTGGACAGTTTAGTGTTCCTCTTGGACAGATATCGGCAGGATTCACTCCTCCGATCATACCTGCGGTGCCTACTGGTGTGCATACACCTGTAGTACAGACGCACGTACCATCTGTTCCACCCGTGGTGCCTGCTGCACCTGTTATGCCAACTGTGCCTGCTGCACATGCTGAAAAACCTGAGAAGTTCAACGGAACGAACTTCAAACGTTGGCAACAAAAGATGCACTTTTATCTGACCACGTTGCATATGGATCGCTTCCTTAAGGAAGAACCACCGTTGTTCACTGCTGAGAGTAACATGCAGACTGTGTATGCTGCTGATGCTTGGAAGCACTCCGACTACATCTGTCGGAACTATGTGTTAAATTGTTTGTCTGACTCGTTGTATAACGTATATAGCGCGAAGCCAACAGCTAAAGTCTTATGGGAGTCACTTGACCATAAGTATAAAATCGAGGACGCTGGGGCAAAGAAGTGGATTGTTGGCCGCTTTCTTGATTATAAGATGGCAGACTCTAAGACTGTGGTCAGTCAGGTGCAGGAACTGCAGGTGATCATTCATGACATTCATGCTGAGGGAATGGTCATAAGTGAGTCTTTCCAAGTTGCTGCTGTTATTGAAAAGCTTCCACCTGGATGGAAAGATTTCAAGAACTACCTTAAGCACAAGCGAAAGGAGATGTCTATGGAGGATCTTATTGTTAGACTTCGTATTGAAGAAGACAACAGAGGGTCCGAGAAGAAAATTAACGTTGCCACTGAGAAGGCAAACATGGTGGAGCATGCTCAAAGCTCCAAGCCCAAGAAGGCTAATTCTGGTAAAGGGGCAAAGCTGGCACCCAAGGGAGGGATTTCGAAGTCGAAATTTCAAGGGAAGTGCTACAACTGTGATAAAGTTGGTCATAGGTCTTCTGACTGCAAGAAGCCCAAGAAGCCCAACAAGAAGAAAGAAGCAAACATGGTAGAGAATATCTCCAAGGAGATGGGTGACATAGACCTCTGTGCTACGGTCTCTGAAGTGAACCTGGTCGGTTCTAATCCACGTGAATGGTGGATTGATACTGGTGCTACTAGGCATGTTTGCTCAGATAAGGCGGTTTTCTCTAGCCTCAAAGCTTCCGATGCTGGTGAGAAGCTCTACATGGGGAATTCAGCAACTTCTACCATTGAGGGTGAAGGCACGGTGATCCTGAAGATGACCTCTGGGAAGAATCTGATTTTGAAGAATGTACTTTATGTGCCTGATATTCGCAAGAACCTTGTGTCTGGTTCTCTGTTGAATAAGCATGGCTTTCGCATTGTAATAGAGTCAGATAAAGTTATTTTGTCTAAGAGTGGTATGGTTGTAGGCAAGGGTTATTTAACTGATGGGCTTTTTAAGCTCAATGTAATGTCCGTTAAGGACGATAATGAAATGAAAAATTCTTCTGCTTACTTGCTTGAGTCTCCTAATTTATGGCATGCTAGATTAGGACATGTAAATTATGACACTTTACGACGTTTAAGTGCAAAAGAATACATACCTAAACTTACTATCGATCCAAAACATAAGTGTGAGACTTGTGTTGAGGCAAAATTAACGAGATCATCATTTAAACGTGTGGAAAGGAACACCAAAGTGCTAGACCTAATACATAGCGACATATGTGATTTAAAATTCGCTCCAACAAGAGGAGGAAACAAGTATTTTATTACATTCATTGATGATTGTACAAAATACTGCTATGTATATTTGTTGAAAAGCAAAGACGAAGCTATAGATAAATTTAAAATCTATAAGGAAGAAGTTGAGACACAACAAACTGAGAAAATCAAAATGATACGAAGTGATCGTGGAGGTGAATATGTTGAACCGTTTGGGGAATTCTGTTCATAACATGGTATAATCCATGAGGTCACTGCACCATACTCCCCTCAGTCAAATGGTGTGGCTGAAAGGAAGAATCGCACTCTGAAAGAGATGATGAATGTGATGTTGTTAAGCTCTGGGCTCCCACAATCAATGTGGGGAGAAGCCATCTTAAGCGCAAATAATATTTTAAATATTACGATGCGCAAGAATAAGGATGTAAGTCCTTATGAAATGTAGAAGAAAAAGAAACCAAGTTACCAACACCTGAAAGTGTGGGGGTGCCTTGCAAAGGTACTGATCCCTACACCAAAGAAGGTGAAGATAGGTCCTAAGACTGTGGATTGTGTCTTCATCGGATATCCTCCACACAGCACTGCATATCGGTTTCTTGTTCATGAATCCAAGATTCCTGATATTCAAAGGAATACCATTATGGAATCAAGGAATGCCTCATTTTTTGAGACGATGTTTCCCTGTAATCCAGGAAACCAACAACCTACGACGTCTAAACGATCTCATGAGTCTGTAGATGACGATAATGAGAGTGACGAAAGTGAAGACGAAAATGTGGGGGTAGTGAGAAGGAGCAAAAGACAACGAACGGAGAAATCCTATGGGTCTGATTTTATGACCTATTTGCTCGAAGAAGGTGACCCAAAAACTTATAAGGAGGCGGTTACCTCACCTGATGGGCCTATGTGGAAAGAGGCCATCAAGAATGAAGTTGATTCAATTATACAAAATCATACTTGGGAATTAGTGGACTTGCCAACTAGTTGCAAACCATTAGGTAGCAAGTGGGTTTTCAAGAAGAAGTTGAAAACTGATGGCACTATTGATAAGTATAAGGCCAGACTTGTAATTAAAGGATACAAGCAACAAAAAGGCCTTGATTACTTTGATACATATTCTCCTGTAACGAGAATAACGTCCATAAGGATGATGTTTTCTATTGCTGCAATGCGTAATCTAACTGTACATCAAATGGATGTGAAAACAGCTTTCCTAAATGGAGACATAGATGAAGAAATCTATATGGAACAACCTGAAGGGTTTGTTGTCCCAGGACAAGAAAGGAAAGTGTGTAGATTGGTGAAATCATTGTATGGTTTGAAACAAGCGCCTATGAAATGGCATGAAAAATTTGATGAGGTCGTGCTGGCCAATGGTTTCAAAATCAATGAATGTGATAGCTGTGCCTATTACAAGGATAACGAGAACAGCTATGTCAAGGAGAATGACAATGGCTATGTCATGATGACACTATATGTAGATGATCTACTTATTGCTGGAAGCAATGATAAAGTTATCAAATCTATAAAGGACATGTTGAAATCAAGGTTTGACATGAAAGATATGGGACTAGCAAATGTAATTCTGGGAATTCAAATTTCTAGAACATCAGAGGGTCTCGCATTAAGTCAACCACATTATGTTGACAAGATCCTTGAGAAGTTTCTTAAGGATGACTTTGAGAAAGCTAGGACACCTGTGGATATGACTTTGCACCTATCCAAGAACAAAGGTGTAGCTGTTTCCCAATTGGAATACTCGAGGATAATTGGTAGTCTGATGTACCTCATGAGTTGTACAAGACCAGACATTGCATACTCAATTAGCAAGTTGAGTAGGTTTACGAGTAATCCGGGAGCTGATCACTGGAAAGCGATTATAAGGGTACTAAGGTACTTGAGGGGAACTCGAGACTATGGACTGCACTATGGCAGATACCCAGCAGTATTAGAAGGATATACTGACGCAAATTGGATATCTAGCAAGAAAGCACTTAAGTCTACGAGTGGCTATGTGTTTACATTAGCTGGAGCGGCAATATCATGGAAATCCTCAAAACAAACGGTGATAACTCATTCCACGATGGAAGCTGAGTTTGTGGCACTAGATAAATGCGCCGAAGAGGCTGAATATCTACGTCAGTTTCTGGAGGATATTCCAAGATGGCCAAAGCCTGTAACTGCAATAGGGATTCACTGTGATAGTCAATCCGCTATTGGCAGAGCACAGAGCACGATGTATAATGGAAAGTCTCGTCATATACGACGATGACACAGTTCCATTAGACAATTGATCTCAACCGGAATTATCACTATTGACTATATACCGTCAAAGGATAATATCGCGGATCCACTAACCAAAGGGTTATCAAGAGAAGTGGTTGAGAAATCATCGAGAGGGATGGGCCTTAAGCCTATTGCTTAACGGCATCATGGTGGACACCCAACCATTGCTGACTGGAGATCCCAAGAACTTGGTTCAATGGGACAACTAAATCATGATGACCAAATCACTGTGGGGGTAACCCCTGGCCTGTTCCTATGATGAGGAAACAGTGAGACCCGTAAGGTACGAGGTTAAGCTTTGAGCCTTTAATGATCTTTGATGAATACATTGAGCTCAGGAGTGAACGCATGGAATTCAGTTGAGTAAACGCGGGTTACTCTATAAGATAAAGATCACCTATGTGGGAGAGAAGTGGGGCCGCTTCAAAGGAGAATTGTAAGGCACAATTCTTTAGAAACTTCTGCAGAACCAGGACGATGTTCCATGGCCAAAATGGACATACTCATGAGAGCTGAACGAGTTAGAAACGATATAGTGATAAGTATATCATCGTTTACATAAACGGTCGAACAGTTCAAGGACAAGCACGTCTACTGTCTACCAGTAAAGTCGGTATGCTTACTCGAGCGAAGGTTCAAGGAGCATTCTCTACCTATCGTATGCTATATCTGATCGAAGAAACTATCACCAAGTCAAACTCCGTGTCTGTCTGTCTGTCTGGTGTGTGCTACTAAGATCACCAATCTCACCCATGTGGGGGATTGTTGGAAAATATGGGTATAAGTCCCATATTGGTAAGTCATATTTTTGAGCATTATGACTAAAAGATGTGTGAGATATGATGATATTCTCTTAATAATGGAAATTATTATTTTCCATTAGAATTTGGCTCAAATATTATGGCATAAATTAATTTGATTTTGTTTCAGATTAATTGATATGGTGTATGTCTTGATATATTTAATCTGATTCTGTTTCAGATTATTTATGGAATAGAGTAGCTTGCAAGTATTACACCGATTCCATAATTAATGATATTTAATTATGGAAAAGAGTAGCGCACAAGTCTATCTACACCTATATAAACACCTCTAAGGCGTTAGAGTTAGACACACCAAAAAAACATATTCGCCTCTAAACACAAATCTCTCTCTCTCGGTGATAGTTTCGTGCCCGTTCAAGCTCGCTGAAGGTGCTCGTTATCCGTAACGCCGCCGCTACCTCGTTTTATCCTGGGAGGCTATCGACTCGCACATACGGTGAGAGGCGAAATAGCTTTAAGGAGACAGTTTCAACTGGACTCGAGGATCTCTCTTCTGTTTATATCTTTTCTTCCTCCGTTTGATTTCGTTTACTCACGCACACACTTGTTTGATTATTTGTATTAATCGCAGATTGTTTTCACAACAAGTCCTTCTCCCTTGTGCACGTATGGGTATTGAATAACGTAATAATATTGAAAAAAATGACGGGGTCCTCTCCTTGTTTTACCCGCACTCAAATTCAGTTTGGATAAAAATGACGGCGGCGTACAGTGTAGCTGCAGGAATGGCTCCTGCAAAACAGAACCGGAAGGGGGAACATCCCCGCGTCACCTCCGGTATGAGAATGAGTGAGGGTTTTGGAGAAGGAAAGGTAAAATATGAATTACGCAAATATAAGTGGTGTGTGTATATCTGTGTCTATTGTAGAGATGAAGAAACCCGTAATACTCCATTTGTTTAGCCTTTTATAGGCTTCCCATTAGGGTTTAGGAGTTTGTACCTTTGATCAGGACCGTAGGTGTGTTCTGGACTGTAGGACGCGTGGACGTCCGTGATGAGTTGGTGTACTACTGGATCCAGACCGTAGGAAGGTTCCGGAAACGGGTCACCCGGGCGGTGTATATGCTGCCACGTGTCCTAGGGTCTTCCAGGTTTATTGTTTGACATACCCTGGCCTTTTCTTATTGGGCCCTGAGGCTCTTTTTATTAGGCCCTAGGCTCTTATTAATGGGCCTATATTATTATGGGCTATCATTTGCCTCCCACTCCCTTATGCAGGTTTACCCGGATGGGGGAGTAGATTATTTATTGTTGCACTGAACAAATTATAATTTTTTTTGGGGTTTTTCTTTGATTTGTTGCCCTCTAACCCCGGGGTCTAATAAGTATAAGACTCCGGGGTTGACTTGGTTAGTCCTTTGATTTGAGCCCAAGGTGGGGTTCCTTGAACTATTTGGAAGAAATTTTTTGGGGTTTTTCTTTGATTTGTTGCCCTCAAACCCCGAGGTCTAATTAGTATAAGACTCCGGGGTTGACTTGGTTAGTCCTTTGATTTGAGCCCAAGGTAGAGTTCCTTGAACTATTTAGAAGAATTTTTTTTTTGGGGTTTTTCTTTGATTTGTTGCCCTCTAACCCTGGGGTCTAATGAGTATAAGAATCCGGGGTTGACTTGGTTAGTCCTTTGATTTGAGCCCAAGGTGGGGTTCCTTGAACTATTTAGAAGAATTTTTTTTGGAGTTTTTCTTTGATTTGTTGCCCTCTAACCCCGGGATCTGATGAGTATAAGACTCCGGGGTTTATAGTCCTTTGATTTGAAATTTGAATTTTGGATAAGGTTTAGTGGATAAGGACATGCTGACACTTGATTTGACCGGACTCTGAAAAGTGGATGCTGAAAATCCGGGTTGTCAGAAGTCTGTTGGGATCCCAACCGGACTCACAGATAATATACGTATATATATATATGTATAGCAGAGTGTAAAAAATGTTTATCTCCCCCCTTTTTCTCTGAAAAGTCGCGCCATGTCATAATTACTTGTGGTAAATATTGGGGTTTACAGCCGAGCAATAACTGCTGTGGCAGTTACAATACCAAGGCCAACAGGAAACGACCATGTGGTCACGCTGCCCCTTCACCCTTCAAAAACATTTCACCTTTCTTCTTTTGCCTATAAATACCCCCCTGTCATATTTCTTTTCTATTTTACGCTAACATATTTTCGAGAGAGCAAAATTCAGAGTTTTTATTGGTGAATTTTCGGAGCTCTTTCACTCGAAGCCTTTCTTCTTTGCGTCTTTCTTTTTGCTCTTCCACCATGCATGCCATTGTGTTGCGCGAGTTCTTACTTCGCTATTATCCATTGTTTTTGTTCGAGTTTTATAACTGTGTTATTGTTTTGAACTTGAATCTGCGTAGTTTTTTGGGTTTTGTATGGTTTTTGTGGTGGTTTTGTGTTTGATTTGTGCAAACAACATCGATTTTGCTAGTTTTTGTGCAAAAATATGGGTTTTTGGTAGTGCAAATGGTTGTTGAGCCCGATGTGTGCTTTTGGTTGATTTTTGTGGTTATAGATGTATGTATATCTCATAAATCTTATTTTTGATCTTCAATTTTTTTTGCTAAATAAAGCCAAGACCAAGAAGTAGGTTTGGAACTTCAATTTTAGTATAATACGTTTCTAAATCTGTTTTATTTTTGTGTTTGGGTTCGGGTGTGGCATGGACTCCGGGGTACGTATATATGTGTATATAGTATATGCAAGGTAGGAAGTTTAAGAACACTGTTAACCTTAAGATTCGCTACCCGGGCAGACCCAAATTTTTAGGAGCTTTGTTTTCTAGCCTTCCTTCTTCCTCTTTATCTAGCAGTAGTTCTTCCGAAATGACTCCCCGAGCTGAACAACCTGCCCAAGTATTGGCCCAAACTTCAGTTTTAGGGCCCGTGGACACCCTTTCTAACGATGATGGGTCCTGAGAGGATGTTGATCATTACTTTGTCCAATGCAGGAGAGGTCCCAAGCCCTTATATTTTAGAGACTTATCAGAGGTGTATGGGGGCCCGGAGGGCTTAGATGGTAGGGAGCCTTATGATGAGGCGGCCATGGACATGAAATGTTTTAATGCTCCGGGGACCAGGTATGAGTGTTGTCCCGTTCACAAAGATATTGGGGAGAGGTATACTGACCCCGAGGTAGATAGTGTCTTTAGGCTAGCCTTTAACCTCGGGGATGAGCACAATTGGCGGTGGCCCGAGGAGCATGTGAGGGTTTACCACCGGCTGGCGGGGGGTTATGTCGGGATACCCTTAGAGCATCTCCGTGGCATGCGCCTCGGTTTACACCAGTTTACTAAGCCTCTTTGTCGGGACGTATATGGTATTCCTTTCACCCAGCTGGCCCCCAACTCGGTGAAGTGGATTAGTTGGTTCCTTGCCTGCTGTCATGCCAAAAACTACCTTCCTGCCTTTAGATTATTCCACCATATCTTTAGGATTAAGAAGTCCACCAGCCAACCCATAAATGAGCTCTTGTTCCGGATAGAGGACTGTGGCTATCCATCAGATAAAATGGTTTTCCCGGTTAGCATGTTAACTTCCCTCAAGGGTTGGCATCAGGAGTTCATATTCGTCCGGGGCGGGGATCTGAAGTTCATGCCACTCCATAAGTTTGAATTAAAAACAGATAAATTTTCGGTCCAGCGGCTCGAGCAATGAGCTCTCACGATGGTGTATGCCTTCTGTGGGGCACTCGGAGCACAGCGGACTCGAGATTCTTTTAATAACAATGAAAATATGCATGCTGCTGGATGTAAGTTTTTTGCCTTAGCTTTTTCTCTGCTATTTCCTACTTATATTTTCTTCTATCCAGGGCTGATGTCTGTTATGTTGTACTTTCAGGTATTCCGAAGTTAATCCCCTATCCAAGCAACATGTCTGCTCAACTGAAAGACTTAGCTGCAAAGTGCAGGAGGATCGGTGGCCTAAACAGCTTGGACACCGGGAAGAAGAAAGTTGGTGAGGGAGAGGAAGGTGGTGCTGGTGCCTCAAAGGCTGTGCCGAATCGTCCGGGGAGGACTACGATTGTGATTAATGAGCCCTGGGCTGAGGTCGTAAGGGAGATATAGAAGGAGAAGGAGAAGGGCCAGGGGCCCAGAAAGAGGAAGAACGCCCCGGTAGAGTCCTGAGAGAAGGATGGTAGGGGTCAGATAGCCGAGCTTCGAAGAAGATCGTGACCGAGTTGGCTCCGGACACTTCAGAGACCCTCAAGCCCCTGCTGGCTAGTTTTACTCTGGAGACACGCCGGAAGGAGTTGTTTGGAAATTTTTCCAGCACTGCCAAGAGGAAGCAATACTGGAAGGAGCCTCTCGAGGAATTTCTGGTTTGTCTGCAGGATAATGTGGCCCATTATCCGAGATTAAAACCATCGGGATTTCGAACCTCATCATAATTAAATCCATGAAATTAATGCAATCTTGTTGATTGATGGTGCGCATGGCTTTAACTTCTGCCCACTTAGTCATATAGTCAATCGCCACTAGCACGTAGCGTAAATCTCATTTGGCCCGAGGAAATGGGCCCACGATATCGATTCCCCAAACAGTAAAGGGGACCGGGGAGAGCACTGACCCCGGAAGGCTTGGGCTTTGCTGCGGCACGTTGCTGAACTTCTGGCATTTGCTGCACTTCTTTATATATGCGATTACGTCTGCATGGATAGTCGGCCAATAATATCCTTGTCTAATGACTTTGTAAGCAAGTGCTTTGAAAGCTAGGTGATCTTCACAAATTCCTTCATGAACTTCCCGGAGACACTAATCTACCTCGTCCGGATCTACACATTTGAGAGTGGGCGCGGAGAAGGTTCGCCTATATAGTTGATTATCTTTTAGGAAGAATCGAGCAGCTTTATATTTGCGGTAGTGTGTTTTGTTCTGATTTTCTGGCAGGGTTCCCTCTTTCAAGTAGGCTATGTGGGGAGTTATCCAGTTATCCGGGCTGCTGATGCACCAGACCTCGGCCCGATCGGTGCTAGGTGCCCCGACCTCTTTAAAATAGACCGAACTGCTTAGGTCTGCAGTGATCTGCACGAGCTTGGATAGCTCATCTGCCTTGGAGTTTTCTTCTCTATTTATCTGCATGATGGTTTCCAGGATACTTCGCACTATTGCTTGATATTGTGCCAGTTTGGGATCTTTCGTAATATATTTTCCATTGGTTTGTTTGACCACAATCTGAGAATCACTATAGATGACCAACCTTGTTACCCCGAGGGATTTCTCTAATCTGAGTCCGGAGAGGAGTGCTTCATATTCAGCTTGATTTTTTGTTGCTTTGAAAGCGAAGGTTATAGCTTGTTGAATTGTAAATCCATCCGGGCTAGAAAGGATTAGGCCTGCTCCGGACCTTTCTACTGTCGCCGAACCATCGACATATAGCGTCCATGCATTTTTATCGTTGGTTTCTTTCTCACCTCCGGACTGGTTTGCTGGTATGTTCGGGGCTTCAAGGAACGTGCATTCCATGATGAACTCGGCCAAAGCCTGGGCTTTTATGGTCGTCCTTGGAACAAACTTGATGTTGAATTGGCTTAGCTCTATCGCCCAATTCACTAGCCTCCATGATGCATCTGGATTGCGAATGATTTTTCGGAGTGGCTAATCAGTAATCACCCTGATCTCCCGACCATGGAAATATTGCCTTAGCTTCCTGCTTGAGTGTACAAAAGCTAAGGTAAATTTTTCTAAGTCTGGGTACCGGGTTTCAGCGTCCTTGAGGACCTGGCTTACATAGTAGACCGGGCTCTGTGTTCCACTTTATTCCCATATGAGAGCCGAAGAGACCGCACTTGGCCCGACTGCAATGTAGAGATATAGAGGTTCTCCGGGCTTGGCTTTTGAAAGTATAGGCATGTTCATCAGGTGTTGTTTGACTTCTTCGAAGGCCGTGTTGCAGTCCGGAGTTTAGTCGATTAGCTTTTTGTTCTAAGCTCCTTTCAATAACTCAAAGAAAGGCAGGCATCTTTCCGTTAATTTTGGGATGAACCTGCGAAGGGCTTCCAAGCATCCTCCCAACTTTTGAATATCTTTTTGAGTCCGGGGAATCGCCATTTCCATGATAGCTTTAATTTTCTCCGGATTGGCTTCGATTCCTCGTTCGCTAATCAAGAAACCAAGAAACTTCCTGGATAGGATTCTTTACTTCTCAGTTGGATTGTCTCCAGGTGGCACATCTGCAGCTCATTCATTCGGTTAGCCCTGAACCTTTTTAAGAATATTTCGCGAAAATCTTTCCAGGAATCCACACTCTGAGAGGGAATTTGGCTGAACCATTTTTGAGCCCCACCCTTGAGTGTTGATGCGAAGAAACGGCACCAATGAGGTCGTTGTAATCATAAATATTGGAGATTTGTTCAAAGTAATTTAGATTCTCTTCGGGGTCAGCTAACCCATCAAAGGAGTCAAAATTGAAGTGTTTGAGCCCTGATTCTCTGGGAGTAGACTCCAATTTCCTGGAAAAGGGGTCGCCGCTGCTCCAACTTCCATGTCACCTTCTACCTTTCTTTTATGATCACGAAGAGCCCGGACCATTTGTTCTTTCTTGGATTCTTTTTCAGGTTCCGAATCTGAGGAGGCATGGATTTGGTGGGATTTCTTTTTCAGATTTGCTTCTTCTTCCTGGATTCTCTTCTCAATGATCTCTTTAGCTTTGGCTTCTTCTTCTTTCCGATTCCTGTCCCGGAGAGCAGCTCTTTTAATTTCATCCCGGGCATCTTCTGGAGGTCTTTTCAGGTTCTTTGTAATTTGATCCAAGACTGATCCCCGGGGTTCTCCAGAATGTTCTTCCTGATCCCCGGGGCGGGTCTCAAGGTTCAGTATAGTACTTTTCCTTCCACAGGCTCATTGCAACTTGTATCTGCTCCGGTGTCATGTTTTCCCATGGGCTGGCTGGAGTTTCGACATACTTGTGGGCAGCTTTCTCAATGGTTAGTCTTTGGTCTCTTGGTTGGAGGGGTTGAGAGGAAGTCCGGATTATGGGGAGCCCTTCATCCACATCTTCCATCTCTCCATCCCTGGGTTGGGGTGGAGGTGGCAGAACAGAGGTGGAAACAACTGTGTTACTCTTCCTTGTTGTCATGATTGTTTAGCAATATTTCAAGTTTACAGTAATATTCTCACAAACTCAAGTGTTAATACAAATATTTTAGATCTAAAACACGCTGTAATCACTACTAAGAGCTTTAAAACTATTATAATACTATGACTAGGGTAGCTAAACAAGATCTACTAACAGTATTTGAAGAAAACACGTTTATGGAAAAAGTAGATCTGAAAAAGCAAGAATGGGACTCTTACTGAAGTGTAGCGCCCTTATCTAGTGAGCAGAGCAAGGGCAGTGAAAATGAACGCCGTCAGGTCGGAGGTTCGCCCCTCCATCTAGCGCCAATGATAATTCCAGATCATCCCGGGGTCCTCTCCTTGTTTTACCCAGACTCAAATTCCGTTTGGACAGAAATGATGGCGGCGTGTGGTGTAGCAGTAGGATGGGCTCCTGCAAAACAGAACCGGAGGGGGGTGGCGTCCCCGCGCACCTCCGGTGTGAGAATGAGAGAGGGTTTTGGAGAAGGGAGGGTAAAATAGGAATTACGTAAATATAAGTGGTGTGTGTATATCTGTGTCTATTGTAGAGATGAAGTAACCCCTAATACTCCTTTTGTTTAGCCTTTTATAGGCTTCCCAATAGGGTTTAGGGGTTTGTACCTTTGATCAGGACCGTAGGCGTGTTCTGGACTGTAGGACGCGTGGACATCCGTGATGAGTTGGTGTACTACTGGATCCAGACCGTAGGAAGGTTCTGGAACCAGGCCACCTGGGCGGTGTAAATGCTGCCACGTATCTTGGGGTCTTCCAGGTTTATTGCTTGACGGACTCTGGGTTCTTCTTATTGGGCCCTAGGCTCTTTTTATTAGGCCATGTGCTCTTATTAATGGGCCTATATTAATATGGGCTATTAAATATATTTGGATCCAAAGAAAATAATTTTAAACATTAAAAATTAGAAAATCAAGCTCCTGTGGACATGGTGGTGTGTAAATGTATTGTTTGAGAAATTAAATACAATTGTTTTACCAAATATAATTAATAATAAAAATATTTGATATCTTTATTGTACATTTATATAGATATGGATATGTATATGTATATATATATATCAATTTGATTGAATATAATAGCTTAAGTATAACAATTTTTAAAAAAATATATTACAAATTGCATAAAGTGTTTAAAAAATATCAATTTTTTTGAAAATTTTCGACTAATCATCAATTAATTTTTAAAAATACCTGGCCTATTTTATTTTTTAAATCTAATTTATTTTTTATGAATTATTTGATTAGACTTATGGTCAACATTCATGTCTAAAAGATCGATTATAACATTTTATTCCTTAAATTATAAAAAATGGTAGAGTACCTAAATTGGATTCCAAAATTGCTCCAAATGTTATGTGCCATTTCCTAGTTATGATGCAATTAAAAATGATAGACCCCACATATTCACATTAAAAATATCAATTAAAATATTTTATATTATTACGTCACCGGTTTCACACCATTTAGAAACTTTTATGTATGCATTTTAATATCTATAGCACTACTTCTAATATATTAATTCATTTGGGCGGCTATGTGTCGTTCTTCTGTTTGTTACGTTATTGGTTGTGAAAATTGGAAATCAGAATTAATCGTTGATGTTAAATATCAATCGTTAAGCTAGAGATTAAATTATATTGTATTATTATAATTAGAACACCTTCTATTTGGTAGTTGATCCGTTGTTCGGTAGAATTGTTTGATATGTTAAATAACAACCGTCAGATCTAAAGACAGATTGATGAAAATCGTTGGATGTAATAATAAAATAATATTATATTAATATTTAAACCTCTCATAACTTTAGAGCTTGAACCTCGTTTATAACTTGTTATATTTGAACTTTTATATTCTTTAGTTTAACAATTACTACAGGTTCAGGACTCGAGTCCCGTGAACAACATATTATATTGACTAAAATACAGAACATATACCTGTAGTATTAACAAAATGCAGAGTGTGTACCTTAATTCCTTCAAATTGCATAATGTGTACCTCCAGTTGATGAACTTGTGCAGAATGTGTAATCCCGTCATCTCAGCTGTTACTTCCGTTAGTAAATAAAGCAGATGTCGAAGGGTGTTCGGGTAATTGCAGCAGAAGATGCATTATTGTACTATATATGCACTGGCTGGAGGTAATATTGCACAAATCTCCTACTGTACTCTTCTTGATTCCCTCTTAATCTTTTTTATGTCTTAATTTCCAAGCTTCTTGCTGAATTTTCCATGGCATGGTCTGTGCGACGTAGCTGGAAATGATGTATACTCCCCGAAGGAAGCACCCGATTATAGTAGTCAGTTTCATGCTTCATCTTTTTTCATGTTTTTTATCTTGATTGCAATACTGAGTTTGAAGTGATAAAATTTCAATTTATACTTGTATAATGTGATATTATCTGTAATATTGTCTCATAGGATTGTAACCATCATGTTTGCATAGGTGTGATAGAAAAGTGTGTTTTTTGTGTTTGTAAGAGGATTAAAGTTTGAAGAACACATTGGATATGTTTGCTTACTATGTGTTTCTACCACCTTTTCATATTTATACAGATTCTCTTGATAAATTTTCCATTAAAATGCACATTGGTGGTCAATTTGAACTAAATCCTAGAAATTATGTTGGTGGACAAATAAGATATGTACTCCCGCTGTCCCTCCCATTTCTTATCAAATGGGATGGGCACAGAGATCAATACATACAATAAACAAAGGGATGGTATTGATAAACTGAATAAAGTAGCCAGAAAGTAAAAGAACAAAGTACACTAATTAACATATTGGGGGGAAATTCACTGCAACTAACCCGCAATTCTAAAAGTTTGATTACATAAAATTGCCTCCACTTAAAATTTCCTCCACTTTATATAAATAAATGTCTAGCTAACTATGTAATCCCTTGTACAAAAATTCTAGTCTATAAAAACAATTTACAACAGTTTAATTTAGACCAACTATATCAGTGATGTTCTTCAGCTTCATAGAAAGTAGATATGGCATCTGATTTTGTACTTCCAGATTTAAATGTCCCTGCAAAGCAAAGGAGATTGAAAAATTAAAGGAAGAAACAAATTGCTCATTTATTATCAGTAAACTACTGCAAAAACAAACTCAAATATGGAGCACTCAACAAACTCAGCTTTGATCATGGTGTGAGTAGAACAACAATATCTACAATTTGGAAAGTTGTCCATAAAGCAATTAAAGAAGGTAAACTTCCTAATGTAGACAGAAAGTACAAGGGTAGACATAAAAGATATGCCTTGGACTTGGAAAATGTAAGACATATTCCTCTTCATCTCAGATGCAATATTATAACATTAGCACAACAATTAAATGCAAGTAAATCCACTGTGCACAGACTTGTTCAAAAAGGAAATATTAGACCACATTCAAATGCCTTAAACCATTTTTAACTCCTTCGAATATAGAAGTTAGAGTTAAATTTGTATTAAAGCATATTGAAAATTCAACACCTCACACAAATCCCACATATGTGGGCATGTTTCTTATTATCCACATAGACGAGAAATGGTTTTACATGACAAGACAAACTCAGAAATACTACCTCCTACCGGGTTAATCAGAACCACATCGAACATGCAAGTCAAAATGATTCATAACTAAAGTTATGTTTATGAGTGCAGTAGCTAGACCTCGGTATAATGGAGATGGGGTATGTGTATTTGATGGAAAGAAAGGCATATTTCCTTCAACTGTAGAACAACCAGCAACTAGTCTAGTAAAAATAGATCCAAAGGTGTTATGGAAATTAAACCAATTGAAAGCATCAATTAGATTGTAATTAAGCAAAGTTTGATTGAAAAAATCATCCCTGCTATCAAAGATAAATGTCCTACTGATTTTAACAAGCATATCATTATTCAACAAGACAATGCAAGATCTCACATAAAGGATAATGATGAAAATTTTGTCAAAGTTGCACAATCGGATGGGTTTCATATTACTCTGGAAAATCAGCCCGCTAATAGCCCAGACCTAAACATTAATGATCTTGGATTCTTCCGGATAATACAAGGATTGTAACATGAAAAGGCACTAAAAACAGTTTGTCAATTAGTCGATGCGATGATTAAAGCTTACGATGAGGTTACGCATACGACACTAAATTATGTTTGGTTGTCATTGATGAATTGTATGACGGAGATATTAAAGAAGGGTGGAAATAATAACTACAGATTGCCTCATATAGGAAAGAAAAAACTTAAAAATTTGGGTCAACTGCCTAGTCAGATTACCATCCCTAGAGACTTGGTACTTAGGATCTTAAGTGGAACAGGTGAGGAAGCAATAGAAGAATAGGCTATAATGTTTTAAGTGGTGACTACTCTTTTGGTAGCCTAATCTTTTGTATAACTACGGTAATGATGTTTATATATATATAATCTTTTGCTAATATCTTTTGTTATGCTAACATCTTAATCTTCTGCATAACTACAATATACTTTAATGTTTTAATGTTGTTGCCCAGTGAAGATACAATTGTTTAAGGGGCATCGGATACAATTGCATAAATGTTTCGCACAAGTAATAAAATATAACAGCTTTTTATATATCTGATAAAAACTGTTACAAAATTCTCTCAAGAAATACTGATGTTCTTCAGAGCTTCTAGATCGAATGATGCTCGAGATCGATACGCTATGTGATAACCTAAACTGGTGAAGGTTTTTGTGTGCTCTTCTAAATAATAGGATCAATTATGATTGCATCCACCTTTGACAGGATCTCCTGATCAGTTTGCTTTTTCATGTAGTAGTTGAATAGAGTCTGCAAGAAGATCACTATGAGCAATATTAACAATAATCTGTGCAACCTCATTGTCTACATCTTCCCGTTGAGAAGATGGTTCTTGTGTGACTGGATGTGTTACAGTTTCTAAATCCCTTTGAGACTTAGGTTCTTGTGTACTGACATCCTTACCAAGAGGATGAGTCTTCTTCTTCTTTCTGATGTATCCAATTACTTCTTCACTTTTTCTTTTCAACTGGCTCTTTAAAGTTTTCTTGTGTTCAGCAGTTGCTTCATTTACTAGAAGCTTGTCAAGCAGAGCACTAGCATCAGTAGTTGGCTCATTGGTCCCAGTAGTGTTAACAGAGTCATCAAGATGTTGATCAATGGACTTCCTGATTTTTGATAAGGACCCTATTGACATCTGATCATCTGAGTCAGAATCTTCTTGTATGATTAGTCTTCTTTTCCTGATTGAAAAGCAGTCTTCTTTCTTCTCACTCTCACTCAGTGAGGCTTGTTTAGCTTTCTGTCAAGATGTGACAGATTTCTTAAACAACCTTTTATTTGTTACAACTGATGTCTTTTGAGAGACAAGCATGGAGGGCTAAGTTAAGAGCTTGATGTGTTTGCTGTTTGGAAGAAGAAATGCTTAGGTTTGAAACAAGATGGGTGGTTTCTTAATTCTCAGCATCAGGAACTGTGATAGAGGTGCCAGCATCAGGATTTGCAGGCACTTGTGTAGGAGTAGGTCTATTTCTTAACAGAAATTGTCTGACCTCTCTAGGAAGAAAGGGAGGTCCTAAAAATTTATTCTTTTAATCCCTTTTAATATGATCAGTGATTGTTTTTTCAGAAATTTGAAAAACAGAGAGTAATTCATCATTATCAAAAATAGCACTAGGACATAGAAAATTGAAAACCAGTTATAGAAATCTAGTATACCCTATTACTCCTAAAGCATCTGCTCTCCTAGTAATTATGAACTGTAATATAGTATTACCATAATCAAAATTACCAGAGTAAAGGAGAGAGTACCCAATTTTCAGAGAAGTGGATGGAAGAGCATCAAAGTTTGTTGTCTTATTCAAGAAACACCTACTGATACAATTAAAGAAAACGTTCCACTCTCTTTTTAGTTTAGTCCTGGCCAGTTTTCCAATGGTTGTGATTTCTCCTTGATAGCCTAGAGTCCTTAGTATATCAAATAGCTGCTCAGTGGTATGAGTGTCAGGGGCACCATCAAGGGCAGGAAATCTCAAGGCTTGAAGTAGAATATCAGCATCAACTTCATATCTTTGGCCTTCATATTCTAAAGAAAAGCCAGTATGTGTTGAATTTACCAAAGCTGCATTCCATACCTGCATGACAGCCCTGTATGACACCTTGACAGGATTCGTAAGAGTATACCCAATTGGACACTGAAATAGAAAATCCTGAATATCATGAAAAGATGATGGTAGTTGCTGATGTGTAAGCAGAGCTATGTAATTGTTAGTCCCAAATGTATTTCCATGAATGATTGTGGTTTGGCTGAAGAGTGGTGAAACTTCAGACGTTGTCATGATGTGAATAGCTTGTGAGAGAGAGTATACGTGTGATGTGCAAAGTGAAACTATATGTATGATGAATTGTGTCACCGAATTTCATCTGGTTTTATGGTTTTACTACTTAGAATTAAGTTTAACACACTCATATGAAGAAGGTAATTTAGTGAATTTGACTTTGACCAGGGAACAATTACTGAGTAATAGAATTTGACAGTGGAGTAAATTACGGAAGTAAAGACAAAATACATACAGATAAGTCAAGACACAACTGTAGAAATTTATTTATTAGATAATCCACCATTAACCAACAATTAAGTGAAATACTTAATTGCAGCAAGAAAAATTACTCAGAAATTAATTAGGACTAATAATCTGAATTAGAACATGCTGACCTGTCGTCAGTATTTGAGACCTTGTTTCTGTCAAGATTTGACAAACTCGGGATATGTCGATTCGAATTCAACATTTGTTTGTCAAAGAATCATAAATTATTAGCAAACCACAATTTGAATCGAAATAATCATCAAGATATACAATTTAAGTAGATGATGTAGAGATTAACATGCTTTAATAGAACATTCACATGTATACAATATGAGATAAGCATAGACTAAATCGTGCAATCAAAAGAAATTTCATTAATATATCAGAAGAGTACATTTCATGAAATTTATAGATTATATGCAAAAAGATTACAAGACAGTCCTAGTCTAAGAAGATGAACATCAACAGTCTTGGTCAAAAAAGCCTGATAAAGCTGATGTTGAAGAGAAACATATGGAGGATGTTCAATGCTTCTTCCTATTCGACAAGAAAAATAGCAAGACGGATAATTTTCTCCTACTGTCGAAGATTATGCAGGTGAAATTCTCTTTGGAAAAATAGAAGATCATTTTTGATGACGTTTGGAAGTTGGATCCAGATGTCGTGTGGAATGTCGTGGATGGGATTTGGAGTTTGGATTCCATTTCGAAAAATTGTCACAATATTTGTGCCATAGTAGTAGAACCAGCTGGAGTTCGCCATTGTTTGTGAGAATGTGAAAATTAAGAGATGTGTTTGAGTAAGAGAAGATATGAATTGACTTAAGAATGAGTGGTCATTTAAATAACCGTGAGAGATAGAGAAGGAATATCAAGAGACCATGGATTTGATTAATAATTAACTAAAGAGTTAACTTAATGAATTAATCAAAAGATGTCTTGTTGAGGCACGTCTCCCTAGACTGATTTGTAATGATGGCAATGATATATTTATTCATACATGCACAATTAGCAAATAAATTCACTTAATTTATCATGCATATAAAATTAAATACATCAAATATTTCTGGCTTAACATCTAAAACAACATTTAGGATATATCAGGATTTGATCAAATACATTAAGATTTAATCAAATATAAATTGAAAAGAATTTATTTGTCCCAACTAACCATACCCAGTTCATTTACAAGCTGTGTAAATGTTGCTTCAGGTAATGGCTTTGTGAAGATATCAGCCAACTGCTGATCAGTAGGAACAAAATAAAGCTCTATGGTTCCTTCCATGACATGCTCTCTTATGAAGAAATATCTGATACTGATATGTTTAGTAAAATAGTGTTGCATCGGATTTCCTGTCATAGCAATAGCCCTTTGTAATTTATATTAAAATTACATAGGCCATATTTTTCTTTATTAAACAGATACGACCCTACTAATAAATTCGTCTTTTTGAGATTGTTTTGGAACTTGGTTTTCTTTTGTATGGCCCTGGTTCTTTTGCTTGGTACCAGTGTCTTGAACGGTGCATGCCAAAGCAAACAGTCCAAAATATAGTAATAAAGGTAAACACATCCCCTAGGATTCTGCATTCAACTTGTTAAAATAAGTAGATATCTTGTATAAGCAAAATTATATCTGAAGTAATAATAATATGTTCTGTTCTTGCAGGTTTTGTTGAACCAAATTGTACTTGGTCCATGTGTAATTGCTGTTGTTTTTGCTTGGAATAATTTATGGCTAGGAAACCCAGATTCAACCAAAGATGCACCTCCAGGTAATTCAGTTTTAACATTCCTTGTCAATCCACGTGATTTTGTAACTTGTTGCTATCAGTAATAGTATTTTTCTCGCCTTGAAAACCATTACAGATTCTAAAAATGTGTTCTAAATATACGATTATTAATTGGTTATTATTTAAGAAACATGTACTAGTTCATCACATGGAAGCCTCAACAATTTGGCAAATAAACCAACCATAATTCTTGTAAGCAAATAAACCAGCCATACTGCCAACACCCAATATCTTTGCCAATTATCACGTACAAAGTACTTAATATCTTTATATGTTCTCAAAATTATTTGGTCTATTTACAAATTGATGTTGCATTGATTAAATAGGTTGCTTGACTAAATTAGTGAACCATATTGTCATTACTTTTTGACCACATTGATGTCATAATTAAAAAATCTTTCGAAATGTCTGTTCTTTTTGTAGAATGACGCAGTCCTAAAGGCAAGTGCTAAGCCACCCAAAACTGCACAGATGGATAATGAGGGATTGCAGTCAAAGAAAGAATGATTTAGTAGTATGCTATCAAAATGTGGTGTCACCAATAGGTAACAATGCCACTCATCAACCCTGCCATTCTTCTTTTCTGTCAAATTTATGTTGTCTAACTAATTTGTGCATTGTTATCTTTAGGGTATCTTGCAGTTAGGGACATGCTGGTAAAGGAGGACACTTAACAAAAAGTGGACCAAACACTTGCGTCTGAAGTCGAGAAGAATGTGAAGAGTTTTTAGTGTTACTATTTATTAAGTTTATCTTCTTTTTTTTCTAATGTTTAGTAAAGAACCTAAACTATTTTGATTAGTTAAAATAATTGTTGTTGTCGTAGTTTTAGAGTTGTGATGGTTTGAATGTTTGAGTTGGTTTGGATGTAATACATTTTGTGGTATGTAATGATATTTTGGGATTGTTTGATTTCGAATAGCAGAATTTCATGTAGTATTGCTTTTTACGTATGAAAAACATGTTAATGGTATATATGTTCAGTTACAAATAAATCCTGTCAAATTAATATAATACAAATCATTATAAAAATGGGGCCCATCCGTGGGCCCCACAAGTGGGCCCCACCTTTTATTTTATAAATTCAAAGTGCAAAGGTAACATACATAGTGTGATATTATAGACATACATTGATATTAACTTTGATGTCTATTGTAACACAAAAGTCTATGTTGCACTAGGGAAAAAGAAATGTTACCTTATGGGCCAAAGGTAACTCGAAAAAAAGCAAGTTAAATTTTATGTTACCTTAGGCCTTTTGGGTGGCTATGGTAACATTTTTTTGGCCTGTTGTAACATTTTTTGGGTGTTGTTGTAGTGTCCCAGCTGCAATATATTCAGCCTCAGCAGTTGAAGTGGAAATAGATTTCTGCTTCTTGCTGAACCATGAGACTAATCTACCTCCAAAAACTGACAGCTTCCTAAAGTACATTTCCTGTCTATTTTGCATCCAGCAAAATCAGCATTTGAATAACCACATAATGCAAAATCAACTTCCCTTGCATACCAAAGTCCAAGTGAAATAGTACCCCTGAGGTATCTGAAAATTCTCTTTACCGCAATTAGATGCTGGCTCCCTTGGATTTGCCTGAAATCTTGCACACAAACAAGTGGCAAACATAATGTCTGGCCTACTAGCAGTTAGGTATAAAAGAGAACCAATCATACCTCTGTAGCTTGTGACATCAACTGTTGTACCTTCATGAGGATCAAGTTTTATAGCAGTTGCCATAGGAGTACTTGCAATTGCACTTTCTTGCATATTAAATCTCTTCAGTAGATTTCTCTTGTACTTGGACTGATTTATATAGATGCCATTATCAGTCTGTTTAATCTGCAAGCCTAGGAAATAGCTCATCTCTCATATCATACTCATTTGATATCTTGATTGCATCAACTTTGAAAACTTATCACACAGTATTTGATTAGTTGATCCAAAAATGATATCATCCACAAAAATTTGAACTAAAAGAAAATCTTACCTTTATTCAGATAAAATAAGGTTTTATCTATTGTACCTCTTTTGAATCCCCTTTCAAGTAGAAACTGAGCAAGGGTTTTATACCATGCTCTAGGTGCTTGCTTTAGTCCATAGAGTGCTTTATCAAGTTTGTAAATATAGTAAGGATGTTTAGGATTCACAAATCCCGGGGTTGTTCAATATAGACTTCCTCTTCAAGTTCTCCGTTGAGAAATGCACTCTTGACATCCATCTGGAAGACCTTGAACTTCTTGTGAGCAACATATGTCAAGAAGATTCTGATTGCTTCCAGCCTAGCAACATGGGCAAATGTCTCATCATAGTCGATACCTTCCTGTTGGGAATAACCTTTAGCCACCAATCTTGCCTTGTTTCTGATGATTGTTCCATCAGAATCAGTCTTATTTATAAAGACCCACTTTGTGCCTATAATTGACCTGTTCTTAGGTCTAGGCACCAGCTTCCACAAATCATTTCTTTCAAACACATTCAATTTTTCTTGTATAGCTATGACCCAATCTACATACTTGAGTGCATCTTCTACTTTCTTTGGCTCTTCTTTTGAAAGTAGATTATGATATAAAAATTCATTCCGAGTTGCACTTCTTGTCTTTACACCATCATCAGGATTTCCAATGATCAGATCAGGAGTATGATCTTTAGTCCATCTTCTGTCACTGAGAAGTGTCCTTCTGGAGCTAGATGTTCCCCCTGAATTGTATGCCTCATCAAATACATTTAGGCTCCCCCTGAATCTGTAGTGTTATATCCTGATGAGATATTGGGACTTGACTCATGTTCATCTGATGCTGAATCAGCATTGGATTCTGAGAGATTAGATTGAGAAGAACCTTGAGATGTTTCTTCAGTGTTAGTACCGTCAGCTGACCCTTGCTGTTGCTCCCCCTCAACATGTGCAGGTTCATTAGTACAATGATTATCCTCAGAATCTGAAGGAGTGTCAGGATTTGGATCATCAGGATTTGACAGTTCATTAGAGTTTGATCCATATTCTAACAAAGCATTTTTATTTGCAAAGATTAGACTTTCATGAGTGTCTTCTGCAAAACTAGGAATCTTTTTATCATCAAAAGATACATTTATGGAGACAACTACAATGTTTGTTCTTAGATTGAAAACTCTGTATGCTCTTGATGGTGAGTATCCAACAAAGATTCCTTCATCAGACTTTGATCCAAACTTTCCAAGCTGATCAGTATGAGTTTTCAAAACAAAGCACTTACATCTAAATATATGAAGATGTTTGAGACTAGGCTTCTTTTCTTTCAGCATCTGATAAGGAGTAACACCATGTCTGTTTATCAGAGTGATATTCTGAGTATAACATGCTGTGTTTACTGCTTCAGCCCAAAAGTAAGTGGGTAGTTTTGCTTCTTCTAGCAGAATTCTGCTAGCTTCAATCAAAGTTATGTTCTTCCTCTCAACAACACTATTTTGTTGAGGTGTACCAGGAGCTGAGTATTGTTGTTCTATGCCTTTATACTTGCTGAATGCCTCCATTTTTGAATTCTTGAATTCAGTGCCATTATCACTTCTCGGAATTTTCACTTTATAAGTGGATCCATTTTCAATTTTCCTTATGTGGTCCAGAAGAATTTCTTGAGTTTCATCCTTCCTGTGTAGAAAATAAACCCAAGTATATCTAGTGAAATCATCAACAATTATGAGTGTGTACCTTTTCTTGTTGATGGACATTATATTAATTGGTCCAAAGAGGTCCAACTATAGCATGTGATATGGCTCAGAATTGGAGATTTCTATTTTGCTTTTGAAAGATACTCTTCTTTGTTTAGACTTTTGGCAAGCATCACAAAGACCATCACTTGAGTATAGCATATTTGGTAATCCTCTTACAAGCTCCTTCTTGGCAAGTTCATTGATTGAATTGAAGTTGAGATGTGAGAGCTTCTTATGTCAATTTCAGCTCTCATCTACTGATGCCTTAGAGATAAGGCAAGTAGTTTTCTTTTCAAGACTTTCATGTAGACTTGCTTTATATATGTTACCATATCTGTATCCTATCAAGATAATTTTCTTATACTTGTTATGAACAACTTCACAGTGCGAGTCATAGAATACCACATGATAACCTCTGTCAGTGATTTGACTGATGCTCATAAGATTATGCTTCAGTCCATCCACCAGAGCTACATTCTTTATTGCAACCTTTCCAATTATCAAGTTTCCATATCCTAGAGTGTGTCCTACATTTCCATCTCCATAAATACATCTGGGCCAACCTTCTTCTCAAATTCTGACAGCAGGGATTTATTTCCAGTCATGTGTCCTGAACATCCACTATCCAAGACAAGTGTATTTTTCTTGTTACCCTGCAATCAGAAGACTAATTAATTAGAAGAATTTTTAAGGACCCACACTTGTTGGGCCCTCTTTTTGGACAACTTGAGCCTTTGTGTGTCAGGAGTACTTTTGACAATTTTTCCTTTGTCAGGATTTGTCTTGTCAGAAGCAGATTAAGTAAAACCAACAGATTTAAGCATAAAAGCAACTTTATTAGACTTAGGCAAAGGTTCATAATAATTGTAATACAAATTGTGATAAGAACTACAAGTATAAATCGAATGCCAACTATTACCACAATGAAAACAAGGATTTTATGGTTTATAAAATACTGATCTACCCCTAACATCAGAATCAGGAATACCAGTTTTCATTTTCTTAAACCTCCCGCAATCAATAGCAAGATGATTAGTATTTCCACTATTAAAACAAGTTTTTCTAGGAGCATTGGGAACAACCTTGTAATTTGAATCCTTAGAAATACCTTGCTTAAAATTTCTGTTTCTTTTAGGACTTTTTATTTGAGGTTTGTCAGTAACCTCAGATATTTTCTTTTTCAATTGTCTTGCTAACAAAAGTCCTATGTTCTTTTCTTTCGTAACAGACTTAATGGTTTCCTTGCTTTCATTTCTTTGAAATTTATTACTTACCAGTTTTTCTTGTGATACTGATGTTGAACCCTTTTCAAAGATGGATTTAGGTTCATTAGCTTCTGAAGAAATAAACTTAATAGGAGTTTTAAGGGAAATTTTATTTTCAGTGTCCACATCCTTAACTACATCCTTATAACCTAGACATTCTTTCCAGTTTTTCTTTGAGATCATCTCATGAACCTTTTTGCCTGATTCAGTCCAGGATCTAAGAGTTTTTCTCTCATTTTCTAGATCTTTTTCTAACATACTGTATCTAGCCTCAAGAATCTTTATTGTATGTTTAGCTCTCTCACATTCTTTCTTCAAATCTATCTGATTTATTAAGTTAGACTCTAACTGTTCATTCCTAGATTTCAAGATTTCAATTTCAGTTATAAGTCTATCATTTTCTAGAGTCTTATTCTTAAAATTACCATGCAAAGAGTTAAGAATAGATTTTAACTCAGATATATTTTCAGTATCAAAAGAAAAGAAAGAAGTTGGTACCTTAGACTCAGAAGAAGTAGGATCATTAAGACTAGCCACCAGTGCATAACATGTGTCTTCATTTTCATAATCAGAGGATTCCATCCAATTCTTACTTGAAGTGATCAAGGCTTTGTTTTTCCCTTTATCATGCTTTGTTTTCTTGCACTCTGAGGAAAAGTGACCAGGTTCATCACAGTTGTAGCACTTGATCTTTGTCTTGTCTACCTTTCCAACTTTAGAGTCCTTTCCATCTTTTCTCCCAGTTGACTTCTTTTCACTTGAAGTAAACTTCTTCTTGAAGCTTCTGTTGTTCTTAGACTTCCTGAATTGCATCATCCTGAAGCCCTTAACCAGCAATGCGGCCATTTGTATGACATTAGAATCTGTCATGTTCTCATCAACTTCAGAATCAGTATCATCATCAGGATTTGATGATGAGTCATCAGTATCTGATTCTGGCAAATTGTTCATCTTTCTTACAACTCCAACAGACCTTTTTTTTGAAGCTTTATCATTTATTTTCAAAGCAACAAATTTCCCTTTGTTACTTTTCCTCTCTCTCTCCTTTGCTGAACTTCCAAATCATGTGTTCTCAGCATGCCATAAACTTCATTCAGAGTAATTATTTCCAAATCATACTGATGTCGTATGATTAAAGTCTGAGTCTCCCATTCTTCACTTAAGGCTCTCAGAAACTTGGTGTTTGAATCCTCTCGATCATACACCTTTCCCACCATAGACAGATTGTTGATGTTAGGTCACACTTTCCTTTCCATTCCTGTTTTTCCTAGGTGATTTTACCTTGTTTGCATTCTTAACATCTTTTAGCTTATGCTTAAGCTGCTTCTTTGTCATTAAGCCTATGTTAACTTCAGCTGTCTTTTCCTGTTTTAGTTTGTCAGAAGCTAATTTCTTTTTAACTTCTGATTTCTCATTTTCGGATTTTTCAGTTACAAACTTAACAGGTTTTAACTTCGGCTTTTGCTTATCAACAGGCTTAATTTCTACAGTTCCTTTTTTATTTTCTCCATAGCCTAAGCCCTCTTTCCAGTTTTCACTGCTTAGCAAATTTTGAGTTGTTTTGCCAGAGTTAGTCCAAGTTCTGATAATCTCTCTCTCCTTTTCTAACTCAGTTTTTAGAGATTCATTCATTTTTAGCACTTCATCCCTAACATAATAAGCATCATCTCTATCCTGCTGAGTTTGATGAAGCATGACTAACTCTTTTTCTAAGAAATCATTTCTTTTCCTAAAAGCAAGATTTTCAGAAGTTAATCTTTCACATGTTAAAGTTTGATCTCTATAACTAACAAACATGGTTTTAAGATATCTTCTCAACTCATTAATATCATCAGTATGAAAAGCATAAGTAGTCTGAGGTACCTTTGTTTCAGCAGCTTCAGAACTGCTCTCAGAACTTGATTTATCAGCATTTGCCATCAATGCATAGTTCTCCTCACTTTCAGAGTCTGAGGTGTCTGTCCAGCTTTTCTGCTTTGTGACAAGAGCTTTGCCTTTGTCATTCTTGGTTTTCTTGCAATCAGGAGATATGTGGCCTTTCTCACCACAATTATAACATTTAAC
This sequence comes from Apium graveolens, assembly GCF_009905375.1. NCBI lineage: Eukaryota > Viridiplantae > Streptophyta > Magnoliopsida > Apiales > Apiaceae > Apium > Apium graveolens. The sequence goes on along the minus strand of NC_133657.1, from coordinate 200,627,153 downwards.
ATTAGCGTAATCTCCTCTGTCAGACTTTCCTCCTCTTCCTTCAGATCTTCTGAAATTCTTCTTATCAGAACTTATGCCTTTCCTGGAAAACTTCTTTCCCTTCCTGAACTTCCTGTATGCAATCTTTGTGATTCCTTTCACCATAAGAGCACACAGCTTCATCATCTCCTCATCAGCATCAGTTTCAGGCAAGCTTTCAGAATCTGAGTCATCATCACTCTCAGAACTTGATGACTCAGTATCAGATTTTATGATAAGAGCTTTACCCTTATCTTTCTTTGAGGAAGATGGTTTGGGGGATTCCTCTTCAACCTTGAGAGCAACTGTCCTTGACTTTCCTCCTTTCCTCTTGCTTCTTTGTTCCATCTCAAGTTCATGAGTCTTGAGCATTCCATAGATTTCATCAAGAGTTGTTTCATCAAGATTGTAGTTGTCTCTTATTGTTGTTGCCTTCAAATCCCAACATTCAGGAAGAGCTAACAGGAATTTGAGGTTTGTATCTTCAAGATCATACTCCTTATTTACTAATGACAAGTCATTCAAGAGTTTGACAAATCTATCATATACATCAGTCAATGACTCATTAGTCCTAGAGTCAAAGTGTTCATACTCTTGAGTGAGTATTGTCTTCCTGTTCTTCTTAACTGTTTCAGTTCCTTGACACCTTGTCTCCAGTGCATCCCATATCTCCTTAGCAGTCTTGCAGTTGATTACCCTGTTTGACATTACATTATCAATGGCACTATGCAATAAGTGACGTACCTTGGCATCCTTAGCAATAGATGCTATATCTTCAGCAGTGTAATCATTCTTTTCCTTTGGTACGGTCATTGCTGCTTCACCTGCAACTACAACAGCGAGCTTGGTAGGTTTGTGAGGCCCTTCCTTGATTCTATCAAGGTATTCTGGATCTGTTGCTTCCAGAAACATGGTCATCCTTACCTTCCATATGGGATATTCAGATGGTCTCAATATGGGAACTCTGATAGTCTCATATCGACTCTGAGTTGATGTCTTTGATGATTCCTCAGTTTTGGTAGGCTTAGTTGGAGTTTCTGTGTCAGACATGATTGTGTTTGGATCTTTAACTGTATGTGTGTTAACAGATAGCTCTGATACCACTTGTTAGGTCACACTTTCACTGTAGAGGGGGTGAATACAGTATTTATTACAATCAAATCAAACTTCAAGAACTTATGTAACAGAAAACAAACTTTATTTAAACAATAAACTCTGTTACAATCTGGAACTGTTATCTCTCAGTGATGAACAAAAAATCACGAGAGCTGCTAGAGTTATATTAAAAATATTCTCGATTATGATAACACTTATAGTGTAAACCCTATGTCTGTGTTTATATACTACACAGTTACAAGATATTCGCTAATTGATATGGAATATAATTCTGCTTCCTAAAATATATCAATCAGATATCTTCTATTCCAAGTATTCCATTCTTCACGGAATTCCTTCTTCATGCATATCTCTTCTTATGTTTATCTTGATCTTCTTAACTTTAATCAGCTACTGTCCTTATCTGATCGTCCTTCAGCACTTAAGTTCTGATATCTATCTCCTGATAACATAAGTACTGATATCCCTTAAGTTCTGACTTCCAGTATAAGTACTGATCAGTTAAGTACTGATTTGTTCTGTTCAAATAAGATCTGAAATCTAAACATAAAACATATTAGCCATGACATTATCAAATATATCTAACAGTTGAACAAGGTTAGAAATCTGTCATAGATGTCAGTGAGACTTTCGTCAGGCTTGGCCTCAAAGTGTTCATATTCTTGAATCAGAACAGCCCTTCTGTTCTTCTTGATGGCCATGGTTCCTTGACATTGAGTTTCAAGAGCATCCCAGATCTCTTTGGCAGTCTTATAGGCTATCACCCTGTTTAACATCACAGAATCAAGACTATTATGCAAAATGTTTCTTACCTTTGCATCTTTCAGCACAACTACTTTCTCTTCTGGTGTCCACTCACTCTTCTCCTTTAGCTGATAGTGTTCAGCAACAGTAGGAGTTGCAGGCACCAGTTTTGTTGGCATGTATGGTTCATCATTAATCACATCGAGATAATATGGATCTGTATCTTCGAGGTGCATGAGCATCTTTACCTTCCATGTTGGATATTCAGTCTTTTTTAGAATGGGAATTTTAATACTTTCATACTTGTTCAGATTCATTTTTAGACTGTTTCTGATTGTAAGTTTATTAGTGAGCTCTGATACCAATTGTTACCCAGTGAAGATACAATTGTTTAAGGGGGTTTGGATACAATTATATAAATATTTCGAACAAGTAATAAAATATAACAGCTTTTTATATATCTGATAAAAACTGTTACAAAATTCTCTCAAGAAATACTGATATTTTTTAGAGCTGCTAGATCGAATGATACTCGAGATCGATACGCTATGTGATGACCTAAACTGTGTTTATATACTACACAGCTACAAAAAATTAATCTAAGATATGCATTATCAAAAGCTAACTGAAATTCATACATATCTTCAACTGAATAGATAAAGTCCTATAACTCAGACGTAAAAGATATCTACTCCACATTACAAGGAACAGAATAAATCGTTTAAGCAGACTGTCTTCAAATATTGATGACATCCAAATGCTGATGATATGTCAAATCCTGATGACACATCATATACTGACGACACCCGAACAGCCAGATCCTGAGCTTCTTCTGATAATTGAGAATTTAATATGTAACAAATGTTTTAATATTTATATATATATATATATATATAATCTTCTGGATAGCAGAGATATCAAAGAATCTGTAAATGGTCTAGACAAGCATGGCCTAAAGTTCCAGACAAGCATTTAGAAATAATCACCATACCATGGCCTAAACTCTGTTTCTAGCTAGTATCTAGCTGAGTAAAAATCACAGAATTGTGATCAAGTATAAGCAGATAACAAAACAAATAATCATATTATAAATGATGAAACTTCTAAATCAAAACCCCCAAGGTAGCACATAATCATTTACAAAGAAATGCTAAACACAGAACATAAAAACAAACTAAGAAAATAAACAAACACAGAAATGAGTAAATTGTGTTATATTTAGTTCAGGCAAGTAGCATACGGAACATAACTGATTAACTAATTGATTCATTAGGCAAAAGAACCGTACTTATTCCTAATTCTGGGTAAATATTCCATTTAAGGTCAATTTTGAAAAATTAAATTGATTTACTCATTTAAAGTTTTTCCGGATTAAGGTTGCTTTTCTAAACTTCCAACCTTAGCTAACATATTTTGAATCACATACGAATTTGGATAAATCACAAAACTGAAAAATAGACAAAGTGAAACTAAAGTAAAATGACATTTACACATCAAAATCACATCAAAAAGCATATACATCAATTCAAAACTCCACACCAGAGGACACTATTCTTCACTCTCTGTTCAAGTTCTCAAAATAAAAAAAATGCAGAAAGGCTAAAAAAATCAAACTTTACGAGCTGCTAAAATAAAAAGAAATCTTACATATCTTTACTGGTAAAATCGCGGGAGAAAAATCTTTAATTATCCAGTCGGAACATCGTACTTCTCGATTTCTCAAAAACCTCACTGGCCTTTTTGATTTCTGCAGTTTTAACAAACTCGTCCACTTTCTTTATTTCTGCGGTTTCAAGCACCTCGTTGAACCGTAGTTTTTGAGGTTTCAATCTCGTCTATCGGGAGTATCTTTAACAACCTCAAATTCGAAGGAAAGATCTGCGGGGGAAAGTGAAGGAGGAGATAAAGAAAGAGTTATTTCAGAATCAGAATCAAAATCAGGTGTTAAATCGTTGATAATTTGTGACTCCATTAAAGCTTGCATGCAGAAGGGGGAAGATTTGGTAGAGGAAGATGAGAGAGTTGAGATGAGAGAGAGTAAAGTTAGGGTGAATAATTGAATACGGAAGTGTTTAGAGGAAAGAGAATAAAGCAGACAGGTAAGCTAATTAATTAGTGTAATAACATTCATTAGGATAACTAAATAAGTAAAATTAGGTGAGGTATAAATAATAAAATAATAATGTACAGACTTTTTAAAATATATAATTTTTACTATTTTGGGTAACGTAAAGAATTGGGAGGGACACCTAAAAAGAAAAGTGTAAAGAACTGGGGGGACGGAGGGAGTAGACAACTGTGATGTGGATGAGATGAGCTTTTTAGAGATAGGTAATATGTTAACTGAATGTGGTGAATTAACATTTGTTTGTGAGGTGTTTTACAAGGTTCCAAATGGTAATTTAGAGAGTAATTTGAACCCTTTATCAAGTGATGCTCATGTCTTGCAAATGTGTGATGCTCTGGATTGCAGTAGAATCATACATGTATATGCTGTTAGAGAAGCATACATACCATCACGGGTGCATTTGGATGACCTAGTTTATGTAAATGATCCTAGACATATTGCATTGAGAAAGAAGAATTGGAGCAATTATTTGAACTTGATGGTATAAATAAAGACTTCAGTGATCATGAAGATATTGTAGAGCCTAACTTTGGAAATGAATTAGTGATGATCATAGTGATCATCATAGTGATGGCAACATCTTTCATGGTGACAGCTCAAACATGGACTCAACAGATGAAGATGTAACATCTTTTAAAAATGGTGAGTTCAAAAAAGACAAGTATGCTGATAAAAAGGATAGGCATTATGGTATGTGTGCATTTGATGTATCTACAATAACAGGCTTCATGGATCAAGATGAACAAGACTTAGGTGATGTATCTGACTTCAGTGAGTATGCTGGTAGTGAAGAGGAGAGAATGGCGGGAAATAGCACTGATGAAGTATCCTATTTTTAATGAGGAAACAAATATGAGAGATCCACAATTTGATTTGGTAATGTTGTTCACTGGTGCAACTTTATTTAGGGCAGCAGTGAGAAAACATGCCATTATGCACATGAAAACAATAAAGCTGGTGAGAAATTTCGGAGTGAGAGTTAGATTTGTATGTCTGGGTAGTGGATGTAAGTGGAAAATATATGCCACTAAAATGCAGAGCACTTGTACATAGCAGGTGAAGACTTATTTCAAGAAGCATACTTGTGCACCTACCTTTGAACAAAAACAAATTACTATGGATTGGTTAGATAAGCATTATGAGAATGACCTTAGGATGAATCCTACTTGGCCAATCTCTGCATTTCAGAAGAAGATAATTAATGATTGTCATTGTAATGTTAGCATCTATATGATAGGAAGGGCTAAGAGGTTGGCATTGCAGAATATTAAGGGTGATCATATTCAACAATATGGTAAATTATGGAATTATGTGAATGAAGTGAAAAAAGATATGCCTGAATCCACAGTTGATGCCGTATTAGAAGAAGAACAGATTGGATTGGAGGAAAGAAGATATAAAAGAATATATATTTGTTTAGGACCTATCAAGAAAGGATTTAAAATAGGTTGCAGACCTATAATTGGGCTGGATGGTTACCATTTAAATGGACCTTATGGAGGTCAATTATTGACAACAGTTGGGTGTGACTCTAATGATGGGATGTACCCTATTTGTTGGGCCATTGTTGAGGCAGAGAATTTAAAAGCTGGAATTGGTTCATAAATCTATTGGTAACTGATGTTGGTGTGGTCAATTCTGCATCCTGGACATTCATTTCTGATAGGCAAAAGGTAACTAAAGCTTTATTTGACATTTCATGGTTTATTAATTAATATTTTAACTTACCTTTATAATTACTTCAGGGTTTGATCACCGCATTGACAGAAGTGGTGCCAAATCTGAACACAGATTTTATGTTATGCACCTTTATAGGAACATGGTGAAAGATTATAAAGGAATTATTTTGAGAAAGCTTTTGTGGCTTGTAATAAGGGCTACAACAGACTACATGTTCAACAAACATATGGACGAGTTAAAAGAGGTTAAGATTTATTTTTTATAATATCTATGACCTAACTAACTGCATAATTTAATTAACTTTATCATGCAGCTGTCAACGGAGTGCCACAACTGGTTGATGGAAAACCATTAAAATCCTCATTACAACTTTACAATTTTAAATCTCCTTCTTTAACATTACCAAACAAATCACAAACAATCAGAAAAATAATGAACAACATCGAAATAGTTACATAATAATATTTTGAACAGCCATTCCTCTGAACTTTATCTTGGATGTCTTCATCGACCAACATTGGATTGTTGATATGGACTACTTCAAGAGCTCTCAATCTAAGATCGTAAGCCACAAATTACCACTCGACCTCGATGACAAACAGGTTCATCAATCCACCGGAAATAGTTGCAGGCACCCCTCTTGCCTTGAACACACCCAAGGAACCTCCTTCCAGCATTTGCCTCTGTTCAAGCTATTCTCTGGACAACAATGCGACCACAACTACAATATTCAGCCATTGAATATCTTGATTTATAGCTCAATTGTGAAAAAAATGACCTGATATAAGATCGGGTAAAGTACAGAGAAGAGAGTTTATAGCCGTTGCGAAATGTAAATAGACCACTCCTTTTTTCATTTCTTACTAACGGTGTTAGTTCCAAGTTAACGTCCGTACACATTTTGCAGAAATTTTGAAACTTAAGGTACACCGTTTGCAATTTACTAGAACAGAGGTACATACTCTGCATTTTTGATAAACCTCGAGTACACGTTCTGCATTTTAGTCTATTATATTATATTATTGATTTTCAGTCCAGTCTCCAAGTATCACAAAATATTTATTATTAAAACTTATTATGTTCTTCAATTTATTTTTCAACTATTGAAAATATATATTAAAATATAAATAATTTTAAGATAAAATATATTATTAAAAAAATATTAAAGTGTTAAAAGCAATCCATGTATTGCACTAGTTATAAGACAGTATTTGTAAAGACTAAGCATGAATTTTATGCGGGTCTGTTTATGAGTTTTGCAACTAATTATAATTAAAATATTGATTAATTTGTATTGTTGTGTATCGCTTGTCTCGTTTTCTCAGGATATCAATTAACATTTTCTAAATTTCGTTCGGCAAATCTATAATTATTTATACTAAATTATATTAGATACATATAATTTGAATAACCATTATATCTTTATTTTGATTATATAAAATTAAATAAATAATGTAATATACTTATTTAACTACTAAACACAATCTTGTTATTCTGCTAAACTACGTAATCTCCCTAACCCGCTAAATTATATTCACAACTTATTAAAATAAACTCTGATTACAACATGCTCTATCTAATTATTTTATTATTTTTATTATAAATTTATAATTATTATATAAATATATTATATTAAAGTTACAATCATAAATAAAAAAATTTAAATCTTAACTAAATCCGTGCATCTCACAGTATTTAACCTGATATTATATAAATACTGTGCCTTATTATTTGCTATTAATAATGTTAGTTATTTCGTAATTAATAATTTATCAAGTTATTGTTTTTTGAATTTAGGCTGCCGTGCGATACAACACCAGCTATTTTTTTTTCATTTTTGAAAAGAACATCACCATCTCATTGCACGTGCAAATAGTTGTTAGATTCATAAAAGGACCTAAATGCCCTCACGGCGTCAATTGCATCGGACGGTAGCATGATTTTGAATGAATTAATTAATTTCTGCATGTATTTTGTTAGATACTATACTTTGAATACACAAAATGCAATAAATTTAAACTTAGGTACATAATTTACAATTTACTCAATAATTATACCTTTTACAATAATTATATCCTTTACGGGATATTTTATACTTTTAATGTAGTTCGTAGCGGGGTGAACGATGGTCGGTTTAGTCGGGTTATGGGTAATAATTCGAACCAACCCAATTAGTTCGATTTTTAAAAAATGAACCCCTTAACCAAAAAATTATTTTCAACCCAACCCTACCCTTTATACGTTGGGTTGAGTTGGGTCGGGATGGTTTGGGTTAAAACTTGAATAAATTTTTTTAAATATTTTTAGTAGTCAAAATTTCAAATAAATTTAACCAAAAATTAAAGTAAAAGTATCACTTAAAAAGTTTTTTTAATAAAGAAAAACAGATAAAAATAATAAATATAGAATTATAAGTCATATACGAATCAAAAAGGATAAAAATAATACACATATAGTTATAACATGAATCATAAAAAGTGAAATCAAAAGGTGGTGGTATCGAAAAATAAGTAAAACCAAAGTACCATTAAAAAGAGGTTTCGCTTATTAATAAAGATAGTAGTTCCATAATATAATTGAAACCAAAGTACCAGATTTCGTTTATTAATAAAAGAAACGGGTAAAAATAATATATATAGAATTATAAGTCATATAAGAATCAAAAATGATAAAAATAACACACTTATGGTTATAACATGAATCATAAAAACTGAAAATAAAAGGAAAACTAGGTAAAAATAATATATATAAAATTATAAGTCATATAGGAATCAAAAAGAATAAAAATAATACACTTAGAGTTATAACATTAATTATAAAAAGTGAAATTAAAAGGTGGTGGTACCAAAAAATAAGTGAAAGTAAGGTACCATTAAAAAGAGATTTCACTTAATTAAAAATAGGATTCAAACCTATAAAAATAATAAAAAATTATGGCTTATAAAAATTTAAAAAATGAGTAAATATAATACATATAGAATTATAAGTCATATACGAATAAAAAAGGATAAAAATAATACACTAAGAGTTATAATATGAATCATAAAAAGTGAAACCAAAAGGTGGTGAAACTAAAAAATAAGTGAAACTATTTAGCAAAATTTTTTTTAAGTGAAACGAAATTACTACTTAAAAATAGGTTTCGTTTATTAATAAAGAAAAACAGGTAAAAATAATACATATAGAATTATATGTCATATGAATCAAAAAGGATAAAATAATACACTTAGAATTATAACATGAATCATAAAAACTGAAAACAAAAGTTTATGAAACCAAAAAAATAAGTGAAAATAAAGTATCACTTAAAAAGTTTATTAATAAAAAGTTTATGGGCTGAGTTCTATGGAGTCCACCTTTTTATCGGAGTCCTCGGAGTCCATCTACGTTCTGCAAATAAAATATATTGTAAAACGTGTTATTTTGCAAAACATGTTACACAAATAGCATAACTTCAACAAAATCATGCAAATCTCATATATTTACGGTACAATATGTATTTTCTGCAATATGTTCTGCAACATGAACATTTATGTTCTGCAAACTAAACATGTTTTGTAGAATATATATTTTTGCAATGTTCTGCTTGTAAAATGTATGCAATCTACAAGATTTTTGATAGAATAGTGATGTTTGTCGAAAAATAATATGTTTTGCAATATTTTAAGCTATATTTTACTTGCAGAACATATATGGACTCCGAGGACTCCAATTAAAGGTGGACTCCATAGAACTTTACTCTATATACTCTATATATATATATATATATATAATTATAAGTCATATAAAATTAAATCAAAAATGATAAATACACTTATCTATATTATATTATAATAGACGAAATATTAAAAATTTGGTATTCGGTAGGTACTTACTGAAATTACTTAATTACCCTTACTTAATTATTGTAATTCTAATTATTGGGTCGATCAATTTTAATTCTAATTGATATCGAAGCCAACTTCCTCTATTGATTTATCAATTTCAATTTTATTTTATATCAAACTCTATATCATTATAATTATATTAAATTCAACTTCTTCTAACAATTTATATTTTAATTCATATTGAGTTCTATATTATTTTAATTTATTACTTGAGGCTAAATTAAATTTAAGCAAAATAATATAATTATTAAGATTTAGTTGATATACCATGTGAATTGGGCTAAGATAAAATAATAACATTATCAATCCTCTTAAAAAAATCGTACTAATGAATTTGGATAAACAAAATAATATATTTTATTTATCCAGGATAAAAAATATATTATACAATTGATTTAGACTAACACAAAACTAAAATAAAAGTACAATTCAACCAACAAAAACAAAATCATATATAATAATTATTCAGTCTAAAATAAAATTATCTTATTGATCCAGACTTTAAAAAAAAATAAAATTAAACTAAAAATAATTAGTTTGATTTGTTCGGTGAATTGGGGATCGGGTTAAAATAAAATAATGTAAACCACTAATCCGAGATAAATCAAATTAATATTAGACTAAGTATAATTCGTATCCTATTGATATGAACTAAAAATTTAAATTTTAATTAAAACATAAATAATATTTTTTTAAAAAATACACATAAAATTATCAATAAAACTATATCGTTCAATTATTAATATTGTCTTTTTTAAATATCCTTTTTAGAATTATAGTTAATCGATTAAGTAATCACCATGCTAAAATAATATTTTTTAAGATTTCAACATAATGGAGACATTATATTTTTACCTTCAATAAAATAATAATTTCACTATAATAACATTCCCCCCTTTCAAATGCTATCACTTTAAATAAGTTTAAATATTTTAAAAAGTTATGAACATATACGTCTACTAATATAATTATTATGAAGTCATATCATTTAAAGTTTTAAGTAAACAAAATTAAGAATTGAATTTAATTTTTTTAAAAAATTTATATAATATTACAAAAAATCTTTGCTATCCAGGTTTTAAACTAGTAATTATAAAACATGAATCATAAAAAGTGAAATCAAAAAATGATGGTACCAAAAAAATAAGTAAAATCAAGGTGTAACTTAAAAAGGGGTTTACTTATAATAAAGGTTATTAATTATTTATGACTAAATAAATGCTTGTGATCAGCATTTAAACATCAGTTTTTCTATTGATACATTATCAGCATCAGTAACACTTTTTCATATGCTTAGCTTGGTTTAAATGGATTCCTAGTTTATAGAATTAATCAGTTAATCATATCTCTTTCACAGCTCGAGGTATTGACAACGAAGCAGATTCCCAACCAAGGTAAAGATGTCACTTTAATTTATTCGTTTAACTTTGATGACTTCTCGTCCTCTGTTCTCAGCATAAACCAAACACAATCTGCTTTTGTAGTTGCCGGATATGCGCAACAGTATAAGCTTAATTTAAGGCATATGCTGAAACAATTCCTTTGGAGGTCTCTTCATCAAAGAACTCGGTCCAGTAATTTACCTTTCAGTTTTTGTCCAATTATCTCCTTGTCCTAATTAGTTGATTAATTGACTTCTCAGTGATGGTTTAGTTAAAACTATCATAATATAAGTAGCAAATTAGCGAAAGACATTTTTTCAGTCAATGGCTGAACTGAATTTATATTTGAAATGTTTTATTGAAAGCCACGGTGCATCAACTGATAGTTCAGCTGATAAAATATGTCTCTGAGTTCTTTCCAAGTCTGTCTTATTTTTGAATATTTAGTGAGCTGCAATGGCAAAAGATCATTAGCACACTGTGTCCAATGATTTTCGGAATCCAATGAAGTTCATTCCTAATTGTGCCTCATTGAAGTTCCAAGAGTCGATTCAACTGAAGGCGGGGAAGATAGGAAAAAATACAACCACAGCTCTATCTTAGGCTTTTTAGAAAAGAAATCAAGTCTTGGACTCTTGGGGTTACAACGCCACAACTGGAATATATTTCTCCAATTTTTATTTTGACCCTATGAAAACTGAATAAACCAAGTATATCCTATTTGTTTAGAGTCTCTAGCTAGCTACCTTATATATAGGGAAATTCTCCAAACTCTCAATGAGGCAAGATAAATGTACTGATGTATTACTGGGCAATACTCCACTGGCAGTAGCTACTTAATATTGCAGACTGTGAACATTGAAGTTTCACAGGGCATATTAGTATTGTGAGCTCACCGCCAAGGGAGATTTGCCCTGCAATTCAGCTGTACAAATGATCGTAAAACCGTTCCTTAATCCATACAGTGTGCTATGTCGTTCGTTATATGCACCCCATTTGCTTCTATGTTACTATAGTTTCAACAATTTCTTCAGATTCGTTTGATTTCTTAATCCTTAACATCTTTAATTTGTCAAAAGGACTGTATATGTGCATATCTCAGTCATGGTAAGTACAACGTTTGAGGGTTCAATTCGTGTGCGTTAGTTTAACTATCAAAAACAAAAAATATCTCTATCATGCTAATTCAGCGGACAAATCACATTTTATGATCAATAAGTCGAAAGAGGTTTGTTAACGATTTTTGTTAAACTCTCCACACCTTTTATTACTTGGTAGGGTATTACTTTACAACATCTACAGACCCTTATCTAGGTCGTTGGGAAAGGATTTATAATAAACTTAATTCTTCCAAAGCTCTTCGTATTTTACATATAACAATAGCAAAAATTCTACTATATATTTGGATATTACAATGATTGAAATACTCTTTATTTTAAGATTGACATGCATTTTTAAAAAAGAGAAGGGAATATAATAGGGGAATCTATACTCTTTATTAATAAGTAAAAACATGTATAATTTGGTGCTCAAAATATCAAAATACCAAAAGTATCAAATTTTGGTACTTATTGACTTCTATTCTCAATAATCTTTGTTTTTAACACAAATCGACATCTATTTTTTATAAATTTTATTTTCTTTTTAGTTAGTGTTCATCCAATTGTGTATTTACTTTATAAAATAATTTTTTTTAAACGATTTATAAATTATATTAAAAATTTATTAAGTTACGTTAAATTAAACAAAATAACTTATATTTATTTTTAATTTTAGAAAAACTACAAAATACTAAATAAACTACTAACATGAATTGACTTATACTCCCTGTAAACTTTATTTATTTATAATTATATTAAAAATTTATTATGTTACGTTAAATTAAGTAAAATAACATATATTTACTTTTATTTTGAAAAACTACTAACTACAAATTAAATTATTAACATGAGGTAAACTTTATTTTCTATAGTATAATTTTAAAAATAATTAAGTAATTCTAAATGACTTAAGTAATATTTTTTTAACTTTTAAACTGAAAATTATTGATTTAACGATTGTATTTGTTACCGTCTATCACAACGTTTATTTACTTTAAATTAAAAAAAACATAGTATAACAGTAACAAAATTTATGGGTTGTAATTAGATTATATTAAGTAATATTAAATTATGTTTAATAACATCTACTTACTTTTAATTTGTAAATTAATTTTTATTGATAATTAAGTAATATTAAATAAACTATATTAATTAATATTAAATTATCTAAAGAACAGATATTTGGTTCATAAGATAGAGATACAATTTGTTTTACAAAAATTAAACTAATATGTTAGATTTTTATATCAAGTAAAACAATGCAAAATTAGAATTATAGTGGGAAATTTCATAACTGATTCGATTCTTTTTAACAACATAGCTATTTTTTGCAAGTACCAATTTAATATTGATATTAATATATTAATTTTAATTCGTGTTTGGCACGGATTATGAATATTTTTTTACAAATATTATTCAATATTTTTAATCTCGGGCCCGTGTTTAGCACGAGTTATCAGCTATCTATACTAATAAGGAAATCATGTTTAGTTCCTAAATCTTGGTGCGCACTAGAAAATTATACAACTATTTTTAAAATTTTATGTAATAAAATCTCAACTGACAAAAATTAACTTCTACTCTCTGTACATTTTATTTTCCTTTTTGTTGCTGATCCAAGCGTCGGTTTATTTTAAAATAATCGTATTAATAAGTTAAGATGTCAGATTTATATAAGTAAATAATTAGGTGCATGCATAACTAGAACAATAAGCTGAAATTTTAGAGTTATACTTAACATCGATTTTTTTAACTACATATTATTTTTAATTTCGGGCCCATGCTTCGCACGGATTACCAACTAGTATAAATAAATATAATAATAATTTTACTGGCATGTGCGTGTGTCATTAATTAAAAAAAATAACAATGACTTAAATTATAACATATGTACAACACATATGAGTGTTTTTATGTTAAAAATTCTACGAGAAGAAATTTAGACATCAACCGCACAAAGTACTTGCAATTAACATTTGAAATTAACATTTGAAACGGAGGTTAAAAGTTTAAATCCTGTGTGTACGTGTTTAATTATTAAAAAAAGCATTTATATAGAAAGTTAGCAACACTTTCGTTGGCTAATGCAGTTGTGAATAAACGCCGCTACTTGTAACGTAACACTGAGGTTCTCATTTCGGAGCTAAAAGGTCCGGTCTTGATCATCATTTTTTATGCAAATCAGGAGAGTTATTCGTCCTGCATTAGATATATGCAAACAAAGAAGGTACTTGACTGAATCAGTTTTCATGTATGATATACTTGAATGAGAGCAGTTAACTACAAAATTTTTATTACTATTTGTGATTATTTTGCGCTAGACTATATACAAGTAAATATAGTTAAACCTCGATAGATGAAAATGTTTGGGACTGAATTTTTTTTATTTATTTATTGAAATTATTCATTTAATAATATTAGAAATACATTTTTTTATTATGTTGAGACCGAAAAAAATATTGATTTGATGAGATTATTCATTTCATTTATAGAGGTTCTACTCTGTGAACTCGATTATACCAAGAAACATAATCAGAAAATAAAAATAAGAATCTATAGCTAGCCATTAGAATAAGAACGTATAAGAAAAGTGAAGATCTTTATACCAAATTTTGTGAAGACTAGAGTGTGCATGAAATGTGTATGAATGAGTTCACCGAATATAATTGAGAAAAGGTGATGCATACTTTTATTTCCGATGAGACCTCAATTTGCCACATAAAATTATAATGACTTCTAAATCACTAAAATCTAATGGTACCTTATTATCGGATATGCCAGAACAAAGAGTAGGATATGCTGAGACATCCTGCAGAGTATTACCTTTATCCTACAATCTGTCATCATGTTCAAAAATTTCAGTATCAGTACTTGGACCAGTAAAGTGTCCACTGAAAAGCAAAGCCATCTTTCTTAGTCCCCCCATCCCCATATTCTCTCTGGATGTTAAGCTTTTAATTTCTTGGCTACACAGAATGGTCTATTAAGCGAATAATATCAAATATTATATCTTTTCCTGGATCCATACCTTTAATGTAATTCGTACAAGTCACAATGTTTTCCAGTAAGCGCCATATTTAATAGCATAAATGTGTAGGTAATTGGTAACCCTATATTTCGCAGGATAATCCTGCGACTATATGAACGGATTTAGTTAATTATTAAGTATTTGTTCATCCCCGCAATCTCAAGTTTTACCAGTAAATTTGACTTTTCAAAAAACTAATCACATTTTTCTATTCAATAAATGAAAGTAATACTCTCTCTGTTTTTTTATATCACGTTTGATTTTTGTGCACACACTTTTAAGTTTTTGACCACATAGTTATAATAATAATTTTCACAATTTTCTTTAAAAAAAAAATTAAAAAATTATTATTTTAAATATACAATCAAAGAAACTTAAAATTGTATGCAAGAAAGTCAAACGACAAATAAAAAAAGGGAGTATTATGCTATAGGAGTTTTGAGTTTCTGCTCAGTAAAATATATAGCAAAGAAAATTATATACTAGCTGGCATAAATACTGAAATATTTTCCATACCTCAGTGTCCTAGCCCTTTCCTCCTCTCAAGAACGGGTTAAACCACATAATAAGATTGCATGAGCATGAAGTATTTAATTTAAATTTCTGCAATCTAACATTTGCACAAATAGCAAACATATACTCAAATTCAGCTGCATTCATATGACCTGAACGAGTAGTGACTTGGATTATTATATTTATAAGTTCCCAAGTCATAGGTATATAAAGTATACTCAAATTCAGCTGCATTCGTATATATGAACAAAACGATTGTTTGTAGCTAAATAGTCCTGAAAAGACCGTATCTGAGCGATTCTACTTATTCATATCATTTGGGTTTGATTTACTTACTCACCCAATCATATTGTACTACTGAATTATTCTGTTCAAATACTCTGCGCGACTGATTCAGAAAAATATAGATTCAAATATTCATATTTGAGGCCTCGAGTATATAATCAATATGACTTCCGCATATAGAAAAATGCAACCGAATAAAGCATAAACTTTTGCACATGTCTAAATTATTAATTATTGGGGTTTTAATATTTGAAATGAATTATTCGACACATATTTTAAAACTCGTATTTATTATAGTTATATAAAATATTTTTTAATTTTTTCTTCTGAATAAATATTAAATGTTAAACTTTTATTAAAAAAAAAAATTTTCAATATAAGTTATACAACTATGTCTAAGAGCCTTAAAATGCGTGTCATATACTTCATTTCAAATGTTAACAACTCAAAGGAATGGGGGAGTAATATTTTTTTAATATATAATTTGATATCGTTATTTTGTCAAAACACTTTGTTCAATTAGATCTACAAAATTGGAAAAAGAATGGCATTGAGATTACTAAAAAATTAGCCAAATAATATTATTCATTCTGAATCCAGATTTTTGATTGTTTCAGATCGTTATGAAATATTAATCATTAAGGTATAAATCATTCAGATTTATCAAATGATCCCCTAACTATGAGTATTTTACACGGAATTTTAAAATAGTTTTAAATTTTTTTAATTTATCAAAAAAATTGCAGGACTTTTTTCTTCTTTTAAGAAAAGTGGCTCCACTCAATTTTCATTTAACTTTTCACAGTTAAGTACTAATTTTATAAAAGTAAAATAGCATTTTTTTCCCGTTATTTAACTGATTTCCAAAAAAATGGTCTATTTTTTAAAATTTTGACCACTTTATTTAAAATGAGTCATGTTAATCTTTTAAAATTAGTAGATAACGGAGAAGAGTTAACTGAAGTTAACTGAGGCCACTCTTTTTAAAGTCGGAAGCAAAAGGCGGTATCTTTTTTCAAAACCCTAAATTTTGATTTTTTTTTTAAAGTTCTCGGTTTAAATTATTACCACAATTATGCTGTTTGCGCCATGCCATGATTATATATTAGTCGGTCACTCATGCAAAGCATATGCCGAGATTAAAAATAATATCAAGTAATTATATATATAAAATTAAATCTCATGAACCGACAAAAAAAAAAATTAAATCTCATGAAAATTTGTCTGAAATACAAGTAAATAAATATTGTTAATTTGTATATTTAAAAAAATTGAAGTAAGTATAATTATAAAATTTCACCGTATAATTCTTTTTTTTTTCTTTCATGGATGCCTTATAAATCCAGTTGTAAGTCTAGTTATGCACCTAATTATATTACCTCGTTATATTAATCTAGCATGTTAGTTTTACTAATACGATTATTTAAAAGTAAATCGACGCTCGGATAACTACTAACAAATAAAAATTAATGTGAAAATAAAGTATTCCGAGAGTAGAAGTCAATTTGTGTTAGTTGGGTTTTTTTATATAAAATTTTAAAAATAAATATATAATTTTTCTAATTAGTACCGAGTTTTGGTAATTTTGTATTCTAATAGAACTTGTGGTTTCACTTATTAGTATATAATAGCCTATAACCCGTGCGATGCACGGATTGCTTTTAATATTCGATAGTTTTTAATAATATATTTTATAATATAATTTTCAATAGTTGAAAAATAAATTGAAGAATATAATAAGTTATAACAATATATGTTTTATAATAATTTGAGACTTGATTGAAAATAAATAATATAATATAATATATTGTTCACAGTACCCGAGCCCTGAACATGTAGAAATTGTTAAAATAAAGAATATAAAAGTTTAAATATAATAAGTTGTTGACGGGGTTCGAACCCTGAATCAATGAGAGCTGTTTAAATATTAAAATAATAATATTTTATTTTTGCATCCAAGGGTTCTCATCTTTCTGACTTTAAATCTGACGGTTGTTATCTGTTGTACCAAACAACTGTACTGTACCGAGCAACCGACTATCAAATAGAGGGTGTTCTGCTTATAATAGTATAGTGTAGATGCATGATTGCTTTTAATATTCGATAGTTTTTAATAATATATTTTATAATATAATTTTCAATAGTTGAAAAATAAATTGAAAAATATAATAAGTTATAACAATATATGTTTTATAATAATTTAAGACTTGACTGAAAATAAATAATATAATATAATATATTGTTCACAATACCCGAGCCCTGAACCTGTAGAAATTGTTAAAATAAATAATATAAAAGTTTAAATATAATAAGCTGTTGACGGGGTTCGAACCTGAATCCATGAGAGCAATTTAAATATTAATATAATAATATTTTATTATTGCATACAACGGTCCTCATCTTTCTGACTTTAAATCTGACGGTTGTTATCTGTTGTACCAAACAACTGTACTGTACCGAGTAACTGACTGCCAAATAAAGGGTGTTCAGCTTATAATAGTATAGTATAGATAGATAGTTGATAACACATGTGAAACAGATTAAAATATCAAATTACTATTTATGACGCTAAATACTGATCGAAATTAATACATTAAGTAGTATATACAATATCGATAGTGCATATAACATGAAAAATGGGATAATAGCATATAGAGTCGGCCTCGGGCACTTGTTCAGTACTCAACACACTTCAACTACCACCAGACATTTTATTCATTGATCATGGATAGAGACTTAAGCAGTGAAATGCTTATAATTTGGTCTACAACGTGACACCTAGACCAGAAGTTGCAAAGATAGCTACAAAGTATTTCCAAATAGTGATTATGCAGTATTTGAAGCCTTGTGGGAGTAGTATACATCCAGATTATAGAAAATATGGAATTTAATGGAATAATCCAAAAAACTCATTCTAATTAGTTTTTTCGAGGGCATTCTAGTAGTTCAGATTGAAGTGTACTAATAAACCACTAGATTACAATATTTAATATTGTTTATCATTTTTGTAAAAGATTTAAATTTCTTTTTAAAAGTTTTCTTTGTGGAATTATAATTTAACCTGTGGTACAAATTAATTTCAATTTCTCTCTTAGAAATCTCATGAATATCATTAAGTTCCAATCAAAAGAATGGTTAATATAGTAATACCTGATGGAGTGTGCCCTATATATTTAGCATACACCAATAAAAATTCTTGGTGGGTTTAGCTGACGTTGGGCTTTTGGCTTCATTTCCTAACATCTTATGAATGTGTTACATTTTTCATTACAAGAAAAATATATTTTTCTATCAAGTAAATTAAATGAAAAAAACTTGGTAGAAAATGATAGAGCAATTCGTACCAACACATAATCTGTATTGCAATTCCTTGCAAAACACCGATAGGAAATTACTGTTTTTCTTGTAGTGTTTTTTTGTTGGTTCAAAAGGCGATGCATATTTCATCTGGCATCTGTTTGGAAACTGAGGCTCTAATTAAAGCAGAGGCTCCATATATAACTCCATATCTGTTGAGAATAGCGCCATGACCTTTTTACAGAGGCTAAGTTTATTTTTGTTCTAATGATGGGAGAATTCATCAATTTATTTGTCATGATTTAAGACATTTCCCATACACTCTCTAGTAATATTTTATGAATTAATACACTTTTCCGGTGAGTTAAAAAACCTACCCATCAACAGGTTATAGTTTCCTAGCTATATTTTTGGTAGATTTTGGTACTTGTACAAAATTTAGGGTTAACTGCATTATTTCCTAAAATTGTGCATCTTGGTAAAAAATACTTCATCAATTAATTGGACGATCACGAGGAGTTATAGATGCTTAACTCTTGGAGCATGCATAAATTGGCTAAAAAGGGGTTAAATATCAAATGGTCACTCTACTAAAGGTCATATATCAATTTAATTATCAAACTTAACGGGATATCATTTGGATCACTAAAGTAATAATAAATATGAAACATATATCTCAAAATATGTGCTCGAGAATTAAAATATATTTTATGGAGTTCTAAACATTTTTTTAAAATCTTATGACAACCAAATGAAAAGTTATGAATTCATAGTATTTTAGATGATTTTTTGAGATTTTTAAAATTTTATCTACTAATTATTTTTATTTAAATAAAGAAAATGACTACAATATTAAAAATAAATAGTAGATAAATTTTAAAAAATCTTATTATATTATAGAAAATACTAGAATTCATATATTTTCATTTGGTTGTAATAGGATTCAAGAAAAATATATAGAACTCCATAAAATAAATTTTAATTCTCGTGCACATATTTTGAGATATGTATGATATTTATTATGACTTTGATGATTCAAATGATACTCCGTTAACTTTGATGATTAAACTGATATATAGCGTTCAGTTGAGTTACCACTTTGATATTTAACCCGGCTAAAAAGATATATCTGGTCGACAAGTGTTAAGGTAAATAAATTTTCCAACCCAAGCTTTATAAATAGAAGGATTGGTCAACAAAGGACCAGACTCCTCATGATCATATAACTTTTGAGATGAGGATCCAAAGGAACATAAAATTTTGAATTTCCCTGTTTAATAACTTACGACGCATTTTAATTTTCGTCGTAAATTGGACGATCCGATCTTTTTCGTCACAAATATTTCGTCGTAAATTTAGATAAACTATTTTTTTATTTAATTTTAAGTTAAAATTTTAATAAAAATATTTAACTTACGACGAAATAATCAAATCGTCGCAACTTTAAATGATTTTCATTTTTGTTTAATCGTGTCGTGCAGAATTTTATTAATAAAATACTAAACTTGTGACGGTTTTGAGTTTCGTCATAAATAATTACGACGTTTTACTTTGTTCCGTCGTAAGTTGGGCGCACATTTTTTTCCGTCGCAAATTTTCGGTCACAAATGGCCATATTTCTTGCAGTGATTATTTTTCTTGCAGCGGGTACATGTGGCATATGCCTAGCTTGGTTTAAATGGATCCCTGGTTTAGAAAATTATCTGGTTAATCAGATATACATCTTCATTAGTACAGAAGGAAATGAAATCTGCATATTCCCAACCAAAATAAAAGGAATCTGGCACTTTAATTTGATTCCTTTAACTTTGATAATTTCTCGTTCTCCGTTGTCAACTGCTTTTGTAGGTTATGGGCTGACAACTGGTTGTTGGATATGCGCAACAGTACAAGCTCAACAGCATATGCTGTGTTCATTCCTTTAGAGTTCTCTTCATCATATTACTTACCTTTCAGTTATCGTGCAAAAAACATGATCTATAATCAAATTAACATAAGGGTTCTCTATCTCGCTGTATATTATATTAGATGCTGATCCTAAGTTTATCAGAAACAATAGAAGAAATTAACTTGCAAAAAATAGATCAAAATTAATATTGTCAGTCCAGCAAAATTAACTTATAAGTAATGGTTTAATACTGCTGTTCTCTCAATTAGAAAATCAGAGAAAATAAAGTTATGAACTCAATGGCTGAACTGAATATATACTATTGAGTGGACGTTTATAAAAACTTAATCCAGGTGCATCAACTGATTGTTGAGCTGATAAAATTTGTCCAGAATTCTTTTCCAAGTTCTTTTTCTTTGAATAACAAGTGAGCTGCAAATGGCAAAACAATGAGCACATTGTAATGACTTTTGGAATCCAGTGAAGTTCATTCCACTCTACTATTCTGTCCCATTGAAGTTCCAAGAGACGATTCTTCGTTGCGCAGAAGGCCCGGGGAAGGAAAGATAGAAAGTTATGAAATCTTGAAGTTACAACAGAAGGGGAATATTTTTCTTGTATTTTCTTCTTTTAACCACTATTAAACTCTGAATAAACCCAGAATATCCTATTTGCCTGTAAAAGATGCAGAAAATTTTAAACTTGTTTCAAGGCTCCAGCTATCCTATTTATAGAGAAAAATCCTCCAAACTTTTATTGAGACAAGAAAATGTACTGATGTATTACTGGGCAATACTCTATTGGCAGAAAGCTACTTAATTTGATTGCAGATTGTGAACATTGAATTTCGCATAGCAAATTAAAATTGTAGCTCACCGCCAAGGGAGATTTGCCCTGCAATTCAGCTGTACAAATGATCGTAAAACAATTTCTTATCCATACAACGTGCTACGTCTTTCATTATATGTACTACTAGAAACGCTTTCTTCACCTTCGTTCTTGCTTTCTTAATCTTTAGATAAAATCAAAAGAACTTTATATGTATCTGTATGTTATGGTGATATGTTAATAAGGTTGCTGCGCCAGTACAGTCGAAATTCCATTTTTTTGATTAGTAAATGGATCAGTAGGTATCAATATTGGGGTTAATACTCAAGCTAGGACAGTCAAATTCATTTTTTAAATAAATTATTTTTTTCTCTAGCTAGGACAAGCTCAATGTATCTTGGTTTACGTGATTTGCAGACTATTGCGTGAACTCGTAGGATTACCCAGGCACCCGAAGGGTAGCGGCTCCGGGTTATCTACGATAAAAAAAATATATAATTGCATACTAATCTACAAGTGCTAATTTCGTCAAAACATAGCCAAAAACGACAATTTGTAAGTGTCAGGTCATTCCATGTCAAAATAAGTACCCAAAGTCTACACTTTTGTACATTTGTAATCGGTGTATGTTTTGAAGGTTTATACTTTGCAGTTTTGGGATTCGAACTCTGGTCTCCAGGAAACATACCTTGTAAACAACCAGCATACTACAACATCCATCCATAAATTAAACCTACCTCTATTCATATTTGAATTTGGGGGGGGGGGGGCAGAGACCCCTCTGCACCCGAGATCCGCCTCTGTTTGCAATGCCAGAGCATTTGTATAGATCAACTCTATAGCAACACTTTCAGTAGGGTAATGCAACTTTGAATAAGTAAAAGTTTCAGTGAAAAAGAAACACGAACTTCATTTCATTAATTGAGAAAACTGTACATTCTAATAATTGTGCATAAAACTGACTGACTTATATACTTGATACAGGACTCATTATGAGCCACTAATCTGTAACTAACTTTTGCTGAACTGTCATGTACTGGACCTGAGCTGGCATATCAGAGTTTAACCCTGAGCCTGAGCTGGAATATTAGAGTTAATATCAGACTTTAGCATATCAGACTTTAGCATATCAGACTTTATTTCTTTTGCTGTGTCTGCGTCAATATAATTAACATCCCCCCTCAAGTTGGCAGGTGACAAACTGAACATGCCCAACTTGGATAATAGATCATGAAAATGTGGTGAAGGACTGATCTTAGTTAACACATCAGATAACTGGTTCTGTGTTGGTAAATAACTTAACTGAAGTAAGCCTTCTAACACTTTATCCCCGGTAAAATGACAATCTATTTTAATGTGTTTCGTTCTTTCATGAAACACTGGATTATTGGCAATATGAAGAGCTGAGTGATTATCACAGTGAAGCTTAACTGGTTTCAAGTCCTGCAAGCCAAGTTCCTCCAATAATCTCATAGTCCAAACCACTTTTGAGGCTGCAGAAGTCATGGCTCTGTACTCAGCCTCTGATGAAGACCTAGAAACAGTTGATTGTTTCTTAGACTTCCATGTAATAGGTGAATTTCCCAACAACAACAAGTAACTTGTCACAAATCTTCTTGAATCTGGGCAAGAAACCCAATCTGAATCTGAAAAAGCTTGCAAAGTAAGAGAATCTGATGCTTTCAACAAAATCCCTTGACCAATAGTTTGATTAACATACCTTAATGTATGTAATAAAGCCTCATAATGTGAAGTCCTTGGTGACTACAAGAATTGACTAAGTATTTGCACAGTATAACTGAGATCAGGCCTAGTATTGGTTAAGAAATTCAACTTACCAACTAGTGACCTATATAATTCTGCATTGTCAAACAAAGGACCATCATCAGCTGAAAATTTAATGTCTAAAGGTAAAGGAGTAACTGCTTTCTTTATGAAATCCACATCATTAATGATAGAAAGAATTTCCCTTGTATACTTATTCTGGCTCAAAACAGTTCCCTCAGGTAGATAGGAAACCTCAATACCAAGAAAATAATGCATTATTCCTAAATCCTTTATAGTAAAAGTATCAGGAAGATGATGCTTTAGTGCATCTATCTTATCAACATTACTACCAGTGACAAGTATATCATCAACATATACTGCCACAATGGTAATATCAACTGAATCCTTGAGTATAAACAAGCAGTAATCCAATTTTGACTGTTTAAAACCTTGCTTGATTAACTCCTCTACCAAAGTTTCATTCCACTCCCTTGAAGCTTGCTTCAGACCATAGATAGATCTATTTAACTTGCATACTTGATTAGGAGAATGGGTTATACCTTCTGGAACCTTCATGTAGACTTCTTCTTTCAATGTACCATGCAGAAAAACATTATTAATATCCATCTAAAATAACTTCCAATTCTTGTGAGCAGCCAAAGCAATTAAAAATCTTACTGTATTCATTTTAATCATAGGAGAAAATGTCTCTTGATAATCTATCCCATACTTCTGTGTGAAACCTTTGGCAACTAATCTGGCTTTACATCTATCAAGAGAACCATCTGATTTTAACTTTACTTTGTACACCCATCTACAACCAATTGGTTTCTTACCCTTAGGTAAATCTGTTAAAGTCCAAGTATGATTATCTTGTAAAGCTTGAATCTCCTTATCCATTGCTTCTACCCACAAAGAATTACCTGATGCTTCCAAATAAGAATTTGGCTCTGTTATATGAACAACATTGTTGAAAAAACTATGTAACTGAGGTGGCAACAAATTACTAGAAACTAAGTTGCACCAGTGTTTAGGAGAAGAACTTATCTTACTAACTATACAATTATAATCTTTCAAGTAAGTTGGAGGATTTCTCACACTGGATGACTGTCTAAGAATAACAGATGAAGTATAACTGAGATCTGTTGTCTCAGATCTAGAAAAATGATCTGAAGAAGCATTATTGAATGAAAAGTGTTGATGAGAATCAGTATCATGAGCATTTTTCATTTATGTTAAGAATCATTTTCATACTAATATAATGTGTGTGAGATCTGATAATGCTTTGGAGTTGACTGCTGGAAATATTAAGCAATTGTATCTCAGAGAGGGCATTATAAACCAGACCACATGTGTTTATACTCCACAACAAAATGGGGTTGTGGAGATAAAACATAGACATCTTTTAGAAACTGCAAGGTGTGTATATGTTCAATCTCAAGTTCCTGACAAAAATATTGGGGTGATTGTGTACTTTGTGCAACTTATCTGATAAATAGAATGCCCTTGAAGAGTATAAATCATGATACACCTCATCATAGGCTATATACAGAAGTTCCAGATCTTTATAATCTCAAGAGTTTTGGTTGTCTGTGTTATATCTACACAAATAAGGTAAACAGATCTAAATTTGACAATAGAGGCTCACCTGGAGTTTTTCTTGGTTACCCAGTACATACTAAGGGATATAAGATTCTTGATTTGGCAACAAATAATGTTATTATCTCTAGAGATGTTATCT
This sequence comes from Apium graveolens, assembly GCF_009905375.1. Taxonomy (NCBI): domain Eukaryota; kingdom Viridiplantae; phylum Streptophyta; class Magnoliopsida; order Apiales; family Apiaceae; genus Apium; species Apium graveolens. The sequence continues at coordinate 200,601,751 of NC_133657.1, read as the reverse complement.
TTTATGAAAGTCATTTTCCTTTTCATTTGCTTAAATCTTCAGAAGTAAATTCTTACAGAAAATCTATTTTTCTACCTGTCACTACTTCTACTTCATATTTAGATGTTGATTTTCCAACTAATGCTCTGATACCATAAAAGTTTCAGTGAAAAAGAACCAAGAACTTCATTTCATTAATTGAGAAAACTATACATTCTAATAATTGTACATAAAACTGACTGACTTATATACTTGATACAAGACTCATTGTGAGCCACTAATCTGTAACTAACTTTTGCTGAACTGTCATGTACTAGACCTGAGCTGGCATATCAGAGTTTAACCCTGAGCCTGAGCTGACATATCAGAATTTAGCATATCAGAGTTAATATCAGACTTTAGCATATCAGACTTTAGCATATCATACTTTATTTCTTTTGCTGTGTCTGCATCAATATAATTAACAATAAGTGTTGCTAGAAATTGGATTCTTCCTTTAATATTTTATAGGTTTTATATGAGTTGGTAGCTCTAGCTTGAGACGTCAACATTTCTATATATAATATAAATCAAGTATCTGTTACGTTTACATGATTTCTTGTGCATAGATATATTACGTACAATTATTTACATGAACATTTACATGATTTTCTTGTACATTTGTACACTTTATTAATAAGTGAAACCATGTATAATTTGGTGCTAAAAGTACCAAAGTACCAAAAGTACCAAATTTTGGTACTTACTGATATAAGTTGACTTTTATTCTCAATAAATTTTGTTTTTAACACAAATCGACTTCTATTCTTTGGCGTCGGTTTAGTTTAAAATAATCGTATTCGTAAGTTAACATGTCATATTTATATAAGTAAATAATTAGGTGCATGCATAACTAGAACTATACGTTAAAATTTTAGAGTTATTAACTTAGATTTTTTTAACTACATATTTTAACAGCATTTTATATATTATATTTAGATCTGTATACTGTTCGGATTATGAGTTTCAGTTTTATGCAAATAATAATGTGATACTATTATGTTTAATTTCGGACCCGTGCTTTGCACGGGTTACCAACTAGTATATATATATATATATAGGATTGAGTTCTATGGAGTCCACATTTTTATATATATATATATATATATATATAATTACTTCCGGGAGAACAACTTAAATTTTCAAAGATAAATCTAAGGATGCATGAAATAATAATTTTTAATGATATGACTATTAGCATGATACATGAATTAATGCACTTCTATGTGATAACAAAAAAGATAAAGTTTTATAACAACAAGAATAATATGGGCACATGCATGTTTTATGGTTATCACTAGATCCCTTTGTTTAGAAGCTTAATTATTTCATAATAATATAACTTAGATTGGCTGGCTTAATTGTCTCCATCATTTCCAGAAGAAAAGGTTCTATGCATATTTCAAATTACAATAAAAGAATATTACACTTTAAATTTATTCCATCAACATAGATCACGTCTCGTCTTCGATTCTTAACATAAACTCAAAACAAACTGATTCCATACTATTGACGCTCACAACTTGTTATTTGATGTGCACCTTATAGTATAAGCTGACTATATTAATTAGCAAAAAAAAAAAAAAATAGAGTAGTGTAAACTGAATAAAACATGGTCCTGCTACTTCCTTTTCATCCCTTTGCAAAATAACAATTACATCTGACAGAGTTTAATTTTTTTATCCTCACTTATTAGCAATTCTTGACGTAAAGTAAAAGTATTACAGTAGAAATTACACAAGAAATATCTGCTCATCACGAGTCCTGTGAGGAACACTAAATATTAAGCAACCAAAAAGAACTCATGCTAATTATACTAGTGATCACTTTTATCATTTACGAAAATCACATTATTTGAATGATTTTGCTATTAATTTGAGAACAAAATTGTGTTTGTTACATACGTGGTGTATTCATTTTGTATAGGAGATAACGAAATCATCAAATTTACATGATGAGATACAGGGGAGAACTATATATCGTACTAATAATATTGAGTAGAAAAAATTAAATCGAGTACAATAAATATCCAAAAATATATATTTAAAATTTAAAACAATTAATTTAGTTTAAAGTATCACATTCGTGTGTTGTCACAATTTTGAACCATAACAAGTGTAATCCTGTGGAGCACATGTGTTGGTTAATATTCTTTTTCCTCTTCGAAACAGGTAAATATTGCTTGTACTTTGATGACTAGTCTTTTCACTCTGGTAGCAGCAGTAATCTTGTAACAGCAATAATATTGAAAGGAAAGGCAGGAATAAAATTTAAGTTGTGTGATCATTCTCTGCAAAAGACCATTCCCCTGTCATATGTTTACTGTGATTATCTAGTTATTTTGTGCAACTTTGTTGGTGCATCATACTTTAGTATAACTGCTTTCAAGAAGGCAAATGGCTGAGTATGTGAAAACCCTAGACGGTCCAGTTAATCCCCGGTCAAAATGTCCGTTCAAACTTGTAGACTACAAAATGGCTTTACATTATTGTCTGTGTGGTTTGTCCACTATTCTCGTTTTGTTTTGTCAAAATACTAGTCTTACGTTGAGTCTTGTGTCTTAAAGAAATGAAAGCTATTGATGCATATAAAACTAAGCTGAAATTCTGTTACATATCATTGTTACATTACACATTCTAAACTTTATGTTTTCCCTATCAAGCACACTTATACAAACTGAAATGACTGACTCTAGTAACTAACTCTATAACAAACTAATGTCTGAAATTACATTTGTGACCTCAACATTTAGTGAACTTAACTTCCTATACCTATTATACCTTATCTCTATTACTCCCCCCGGCAAGCTGATGATGAGATTAAGCATCAAGCTTGGCAGCAGCTGTCTACACCCTAATTTTAGACATCAGATAGGCATGTTGTTTGACACTTAGTAGCTTGGTAAATATGTCAGCAATCTGTGCATAGGAAGGCACATGATGAGTAACAATTTCACCTATTTTGACTTTGTCTCGGATGAAGTGACAATCTAACTCCACATGTTTAGTACGTTCATGTAGTACTGAGTTAGCTGTTATTGCTAAAGCAACTTGATTGTCACAATTCAGAACAGTGGGAGGCAAATCATGAAGTCCCATATCCTTCATTAACTCGTATTTCCAGCCAAATATTTCAACAATCGTTTTGCAGCATTCATGTGTTCAGAATTTGGTTATTGCATATACTGAGTGAGTGAGAATATGGACAACATACACTATATATGGTCTGGTAACAGTCAAATAGATCAATTTACCCATCCTCCAAAGGCCCTCCTTCATCGGGTGCCAATTTAATCTGAGTTTTCATTGGCCATTTGCTAGGTGTAACATCAGTCAAATTATACTCCTTAAGTAAGTCCATCAAATATTTTCTTTGTGCTACAAAGAACCCATCTGAAGACCTGTTAATTTTTAGTCCCAAAAAATATCTCACCTCCCCCATATCTTTCATGTGAAAAGTGGTGGACAACAACTTTTTTAACCAATGAATTTTAGTCAAAGAGTTAACTGCTATAAGCAGATCATCCACATACACCAATATAACCAGAATTGTTGTTTGAGTAACCTTTATAAACAGAATATAGTCTGACTTAGATTGAATGAACTCATTCTCCAGTAGAGTCTGTAACAGTTTACTGAACCAACACCTTGGAGCTTGCTTTAAGCCATACAAACTTTTGACAAGTTTGCACACTAGTCTTTGGCTAACTGCATTTGTCAGAACAGAATTAGTAGCGTCTGAAATTGCAATCCTACTTCCCCATCCAGTATAACCTTGTGGGAATATCATAAACACTTCCTCAATTAAATCTCCATGTAGGAAAGCATTTGTTACATCCATTTGCAAGGTTTCCTAGTTCTGTACAACAACAACTGCAAGCAATGTTCGCACTGTTGCCATTTTTGCAACAGATGCAAATGTTTCTCCATAATCTATCCCATGTTGTTGTCTGCATCCCAGAATGACCAGTCTACTTTTAAATCTGTCTATGACCCCATTAGACTTGAACTTGGTTTTATAAAGCCATTTGCAACCTATAGTTAGTTTTCCAGGAGGAAGAGGCGTAATAATTCAGTATTCATAGCATTAACTCAATGAGCACACTTAACAGCTTGCTTATATGATGCAGGATCAGTATGAGTAGTAACTGAAGTCAAGAAACAACAAAAATCAGATTATACCTCTTGATTGATAACAACTACAGTATTTGGAACATCCGTTTGAGCCATATTAAAAGTATATGATTTGAGCCAAGCTGGAGGTTGTCCGTTCCTCGTAGATCTTCTTACTTGAGTCTCAGATTCTGTAGAGTCATCAACTGAATGGAGCTCAGAAGTAGAAGTAGCTGATACATCAACAGATGCTGAGTCTGAAGTGTTAGTGCTGCCATTTTTAGTATGAACACCAAACTATGCAGATTCAGATCATAATCTAGATCAAACCCATTGTATCGTGGCACAAATGTCTGGTTTGGCACATATACTGGTAAATGATTCAAATAAGTTGATGCACATGTGTTATTGAAAGGAAAGATATCCTCTCGAAATGTGACATCTCTTGATACAAACATATACTTTGTGATTAAGTTCAATAATCGAACACCTTTCTATGTTGGACCATAACCTAAGAAAACACAAGGAACACCACGAGGTTCAAACTTATCAGAATTAACCTTTGAGTTTCCAGAGAAAGCTAAACAACCAAAGGCCTTCAATTCAGTATAGAATGGAACTTTATTATACAAGACCTCATATGGTGATTTGTGTTTTAGAACTGAAAAAGGTAGCATGTTCATAATATGAACTGATGTTAATACACATTCACCCCAAAACTCATTGCTCAAACCAGATTGAAACTTCAAAGCTCTAGCCATCTCTAAAATACACTTGTGCCTTCTCTCAACACACCCATTATGTTGAGGTTTATATGGCACAAATTTCTGATGTAAAATTTCTTTCTCAGCATAAAACATATTACAAGCTTGATCCTTAAACTCCAGTACATTATCAATATGCAGTATCTTAAGCACACCTTTAGACTGAATGCCAGAATACGCATAAAATGCATTGAACTTTGTAAGAACTCTGATTTAAACTGTAGCAAGTACACCCAAACCATGCGAGAATAATCATCTACCAAATTGAGATTGTTTATAACTACGATTAACTAAGAGATTATACTAAAGAATATTAACTAAAAGATTAAAAAGGATTGATTATTATATGACACGAACATGGAATTCTAACTTCATTAATACTTCATTCAATAGCCTTTTTAGTTTTTAACCTTAGCATGCAATGGTGATAACACTAATCAGATAACACGAAACTAGTAAACAGCAACTTTCATTGTACGAATACCCTACTACCAGACATCCACAAAATAGATAGAAGCTGAATATACACCAAATATATTGAGACCCTATATGTCTATAGAATTTGACAACATAACGACTTAATGCACAAGTTAACTAACATGATTACATATGACAAGTAAGATGGTTAAAAATTACCTATGAATCATGTATATCAAATACATGAACCTATGCTAGCATGGCAAGTTCTAAACCCATAAATTTACTTTCGCTTCAATAGAGATTAACACGCTATCTTATAAGTTCGTGATGCTCATAAGACAAATAAGCACAACCAATACTAGGTTATCACACAATCACCACATACTAAGGCATCGAAATAAAGTAACTAAAAAAATCCATAAGTAAATCCGTTAGAACCCCACGATAAATGCATGGTATAATAAATATAGTCTGTATACTGAATAAGTAATAAACCAAGTACGTTACACAACAGTATAAGTTCAACAAATGAGAAAACTAGCATCCAACTTTACAACTGAAAACAAAGAATCATAAGAATAAATGAGATCCTCTTCGCCTTGGCTGAATTATGTTATACGGTCTTCTTACGCCCTCTCCTTAGCTCTGGTACGTCTTGTTATTAAAAACGATCATAAGTTATTAATATATATGCTGTAGAATCAACCGGGGCTTCAAATTCTCAGAATCCAAGTGGAAACAGAATTCTGACATCCCGACCTGGCGCGGCTGCGCGCTTCACCAGCACGTGCGCGCTATCTTTCTGCAAACCTGGCGCGCGCTAGCACAGCGCGGGCGTGCTGACTCTCTGGAAAAACTTTATTTTCTTGATTTCTTGCATGGTTTGAGCTAGAGATCCACGAGCAATCTTCCTGAGCACCATCATAACATCAATTTTGCACCAAAATAATGCTAAATCTCTTGATTCTTTTAACTATATCTGAAATGCAAAAACACTACAAAAACACATCAAATACACAAATGACTCGAGTACAAAACACCAATTCAAGCCTTTATAAAGCATTCTAAGTGGACATAAATGTTACTTAATGATATGGTCCTAAAGATAACAAGCATTTTTAGTGAAAAATGCAGTGCAATCTGAAGTAAGAGTGAGTTTGGGGATTGACAGGAGGTTATACCTAAAACTTGGCACATACAATAAATCTGTGAGGACTATATTTTATTGTATATGAACAGTGCCAATATGTGTAACAGTGGTGGTGTGACCATTTGGTAAATGCAAGATGGAGTTAATAGTATGCACATTAGTGAGCAAATGTATATGTGGGGTTATCTGATCAGTTGCCCCAGAGTCTAGTATCCACATATCAGAACTCAGAGATCTACTATTATTTGCATGACAGACAAAATGAAGCATATTACCAGCCATGTGAGTGGTATCAGATGTTGAAGGAACCCACTGAGAATTTGTGCTAGCATTGTTGGGGGAGACATTGAAGCCATTTCCTTAATTCCAGTTTGAATCATTGTCATGAGCTATTGACATTGAGTTGTAATAAAGCTTCCTGCAGGATCAGTATTAGAGGTGCTGCCATAATTTTCTGTAGTAATATTATACACATGAGAGGTCTTAGAGTGAATCTTTGGCTTTGGCTTAGGTTTGCCATGTAGCCTATGCCAAGGAGGATATCCATGAACACAAAAACATTTCTCTTTGGTGTGCCCAGTCAAATGACATACTTCACAGATGACAGAGGTGTCAACACCAGACTTTCTAGAACTGTTGTTCTATTTCTCAAACTTATTCAGAAATTGAGAATTAGTAGATGATCGATGAGTATGATTATATTTCACAGACAAAGCCACACTTTCAGTTGTATGAGAATTAGAGCCACTTTCTCTCTGATTCTCGTCCTGTATTAGCAATCTGTATGCTATACTCGGACTGGGAATGGGGGTCATCATTAACAAGTGTCCTCTAATTGCAGTATACTATTCTCCCAATCCCATAAGAAACTGTGATAATTTCAAACTCTTACTATACTGCTCCAATTTATCATTATTAGCACAAGTAGATTTGCCACATTCACACCTAGGTAAAGCAGCAAGGGCATCCGATTCATCATTTAGCCTTCTGAACTTTGTGAAGTAAGCAAATATTGACAAATTGCCTTGTTTTAGAGATGCAATTTCTTTTCATAAATTGAACAACTGAGGCACATTTGTCTGAGCAAATCGAAGTGCAAGATCATCCCAAATATCTTTAGCAACATTCATATACATGACACTTTGACGTATTTCTGGTGACATAGTGTTTAAAATCCAAGAGATAACAATATCATTGCAACGTGACCAATACATCAATTGATTTACATTAGTAGCAACTGGTTTAGAATACAAACCATCAATAAACCCTAGCTTGAGTTTAAATGATAAAGCAATTCGAATCGATCTGTGCCATTGATTGTAATTGTGCTCTGTTAAGGTAAGCGTAATGAAGATCATACCTGGATGATCTGATGGATGAAGATAATACAGATGATTTGCATCAATGATTGTACTTGTAATGTTACCAGTAGTTGCAGCCAAGTATGACGATGAAGTAGCCATTGCGTAAACATAATTGATATCTAAATTAAAACTGATGAGTGATGATAATCACTAATTCTCAATTAATGATGATAACAATTGATGAATATCAACAACAACAATGAAGATTGATCAACGAAGATGAATACTTGTAACTATATGATTAGCAGCGGAGTATCAATGATATTCAGAGAGATCTATGCTCTAATACCACGACAGAATGAAGAAAATTACAATCTAAGAAGATGAAGATGAAGATTCATTACTAAAAGAAATGAATTGTTTGTTACATTACTTAGAGAGTTCAAATGAAATGATGCTGCTAAATTCATATGTGACACCCTACACCAGCTGTCACTAACTAACTTTTCTTCTAGAAGGTCTATGTGGCATGTTCAGCTGATGTCATATGCTGATCTTGCTGACTCGGCTCAATAGTCTCATCACATACAACGTGCTAGTCTCAATAGTCTCATCACATATAATTGAGCTGTCTTTCTCTATATGCACTCCATAATTTGCTTCTACGTTACTAGTCAGAACACTTTCTTGAGCTTCCTTTGATTACTTAATCCTTAACTAAAATATGTTTAATTTGTCAAAAGGACTGTATTCAGCGCACAAATCCCGTTTTGTGATCAATAAGTGAAATGAGGTTTGCTAACGAGTTTGTTAAACTCTCCATACCTTTTATTAATTGGCAGGGTATTTCTTTACAACATCTCCAGAATTAGGTCGTAGAGGAAGGATTGATATGTATTTAGGAAGCTTTTGAATAGTACTTAATTAATCTTGGAAAGCTATTAGTCGTATTTCCAATCAACGGTAGTAGGAACAATGCTAATATTCGGACATAATACAATGATGAAAATATTTTATATTTTAAGATTGACATGCATAAAAAATACTCATTCCGTCCCTTTTTAATTGTCATATTTAATTTTTGTGCAGTAAAATTAATTAAAGTTTATTAATATTTATAGTTGAACAAAATAAAAAAATTATATAACAGGAAGGTATATTTAATCTACTATAATATATAATATATATTTTCTTAAAAAAATAATATAAAAGTAATATTTAATTTTTGGTAAAAAATTGGTATCTTTTTTATCACAGTAAGATGCAACAGCTACCTTTGTGTAAACCACACAAACCACACGGGCCTACTAATCACGTTAACCAAATAAAAAGAAATGTGAAACTAAAAAGGAAGGAAGATAGTATAAAAAAATATGACAGTCTAATATAACATGTTCATCATGTACATCACATTTATGTATTTTTATGTTTATGCAAATCATGAGAGGAGTTAGTGGTACTGCGTTAGATATATGGAAAACAAAGAAGGTTCACTGGATCAGTTCTCATGTATGATAGCTGTTAGAGATAGCAGTTAACTATAAAATATTTATTATTTGTGATTATTTGCGCTAAACTATATATACAAGCTCAATTATACCAAGAAACATTAGAATCTGTATGTAACTAGCAATCACTTAACTTACATGTTCATATACATCACATTTATGTGTTTTTATGTTTATGCAAGGGGAGTTGGTGGTACTGCGTTAGATATATGGCAAAGAAAGAAGGTTCACTGAATCAATTCTCATGTATGATACCTGTTAGAGATAGCAGTTAACTACAAAATATTTATTATTTGTGATTATTTGCGCTAAACTATTTACACAAGCCAATATAAGCTCAATTATACCAAGAAACATTATCAGAAGATAAGCATTGGAATCTGTATGTAGCTAGCAATTAGAGTGAGAACATATATATAAAAAAGGTAAAGGTCTTTATATTCTGTGAAAACTAGAGTGTGCATGAAATGTGTATGAATGAGTTCACCGAATATAATTGAGAAACGGCAATGCATACTTTTATGTCCGATGTCCTCAGGTTGCCACATAAAATTTTGATGACTTCTAAATCACTCAATCATCTAGTACCTTATTATCGGATATACCGAACAAAGAGTAGGATATGCTGAGACATCCTGCAGAGTATTACCTTTATCCCTACAATATCTGTCATGTACACAAAATTTCAGTATCAGTACCTGGACCAGTAAAGTGTCCATTGAAAAGGAAAGCCATCTTCTCAGCCCCCCCATATTCTCTCTGGATATTATGCTTTTAATTTCTTGGCTACCCTGGAATGATTTACACAGAATAATATCAAATATTATATTTTTTCCTGGATTCCATATATACTTTTAATGTAATTTGTACAAGTGATAATCACTACAAGAATTCTTACTTATACCAAGGGAAAATGGTAACGGAAACAAACCCGTTGGCAATTACCAATGAATTGCCAATAGAACTTAAAAACTTGAATAACTAACCGTATACTAATTAATTAGTAACAGATTACTGACGAATATTTAGTAATGGATATTTCCGTTGGTAAAAAAGGCGCCAAAAAATCCCGTCACCCCATAACAACGGAAAGGTAATGACATGCCAACATAAATTCAACCTTATTTTTCACATATATTCCGTTAATAATCCGTTGTTATACTAGATCGGTTAAAAGAATTCGGTTACCATTCCGTTGAAATGTTAAGTGTTTTGTTACTATTCCGTTATTATTCCGTTGGTATATTAACTCCGTATATTGAATGCCAACTAGCTGTTTACCGTTCGGCTGATACATATTCAATCTCATCTTTAATTATATCCACCCTCTTCTCCTAGTTTTCTACTCTGCAGATCCGATAAAACCACAGTTTTTCTTCCCCAAATTTCAGCACAACGACGATCCACAAATTTCAGTTGATACATTTATCACTTTCGGTCCTCCTGTAACTATCCCTCTGGTCTTGTTTCCTTCGCCGGAGACTACAAATATTTCTCTAAATACCGAGGCGGATAAACGTGTGTTTCCATTCTACATTTATCACTTGAGATCTATATTTTAGTTTAGCGTGTATATATGATTAATAATACTATATATTTTTTATATATGTTGCTAATGCGCATATTATTAATTAGGTAATTAATTGCATGATTAATTAGTCAATATCAACCTTTGTCTAAGTAGGTGATAAAATGAAACTAATTAATTAGTTTCCTATTTTTAAAATGTCATGCCAGTAATTAGCATTTGCTTTTGGTATCTAAATAGTTAACAATGAATTATAACAGTTATTTGACACCATACTCATGTTATGTTATGGCAAAATTGTTAACTTTAGATGGGTTGTGAATATTTATTTTTTTGTACGAAATCAAAAAATTCAATATGAATAATGGTCGAGATTGGATGTATCAAAGGATCGATAATAGAGGATTCTTAACTTCGGCTTTTTTAAGTGGGTTAGAGAAATTTATGGAATATGTTTATATCTCAAGAATCGTCCATGAATGGAACAAATATTCACTGTCCATGTTTTAAGTGTGAGAATGGCAAATTCTAGAATGCGGAGACAGTAAAATTACATTTATTGAAGAAAGGGTTTGTAAGAGATTATTATGTGCGGGATCGACATAGAGAGCCATATGTTGCTAGACAGAGTGGAGAACAATCTTCTACACATTACTCCAATACTCAAGGCAGAAGAGGCGAGGAAAACCAAATGTACAACATGGTGATGGATGTTGTCGGTCCAAGTTTTGATCCAGAGATGCCAAATGCAGAAGCACAGATATGATATTCTAAAATCATCTGAGAGAGAGTTATATGAAGGTTGTGAAACTTCTCAGTTGTCTGCCATGGCTCAGATGTTGAGTTTGAAATCTGACCATCATTGGTCAGAGGCATGTTATGATCAGACGTCAAGATTCTTTAAAGACATCTTTCCTCAAGATAATTCATTTCTTGACAGTTTCTACAGTACGAAAAAATATATGGAAGAATTGGGGCTTCCTTCTGAGCATATTGATTGTTGTGTTAATGGATGCATGATATATTGGGGTGAAGACATCAACATGGAGTCCTGTAAATTTTGTTCACATGCAAGATACAAAACCAAGCTTAACAGATCCAAGAAGGAGAAAAAGAAAGTGCCTTTTATGAAGATGATCTATTTTCCACTATCACCGAGATTGCAAAGGTTGTATGCTTCACCTACAACTGTAACCCATATGAGATGGCATGCTAAACATTATCAAGAAGAAGATGTGATGCGCCATTGTTCAGACTCAGAGGAGTGGAAACAATTTGATAAAGCACATCCCTCATTTTCCTCAGAGGTGATAAATGTTAGACTTGGACTTTCTGCTGATGGGTTTCAACCATTTTGTGAAATAAGTAGAAAATATTCTTCTTGTCCAACTATAGTGACTCCATATAATTTGCATCCGTGGATGTGTTCAAAAGAACAATACTTGTTTCTGTCTATACTTGTTCCTGGGCCAAAAAATCCAAAAGAGAAGATAGATGTTTTCCTTCAACCACTGATTGCTGAGTTAAAAATATTGTGGGAAGATGGCGTGGAGACTTGGGATAGTTCTTTGAAACAAAATTTTCGTATGTGAGCTGCGTTGATGTTGACTATTAGTGACTTCCCTGCTTATTTAATGTTATCTGGATGGAAAACTGCTGGTCACTTAACATGTCCTCATTGTGCTCATGATCATGATGCTTATAATCTTAAAAATGGTGGAAAGACTACATGGTTTGATAATCATCGAAATTTTTTACCTTCCAATCATCCATTTCGAAAGAATAAAAATTGGTTTACTAAGGGAAAGACAGTGACTGAATCTGCCCTACCAGTGCGAACATATGAAGATGCATTTCAAGAAATTGAGGCACTTGGTTTGATGAAAGTTATTGAATTAGGAAGCGATGAACACAATGCTAGAATCATCAAGGCTTACAATTGTGGATGGAAGAAACGAAGCATCTTTTGGGATTTACCATATTGGAGGATATTATCAATTAGAAACAATCTTGATGTTATGTATGTTGAGAAAACTGTCTTTGAAAATATCTTCAACACAATAATGGACATTGAAGGAAAAACAAAAGATAATTCCAAGGCAAGATATGATATTGCAATGATTTGTCGGAGACCCGAGTTAGCAATTGATGAATTGACACGGAAGTATCCCAAAGCATGTTATAGCTTGGACAAAAAACAAAAGAAAAAAGTGTGTGAATGGCTAAAAGATCTAAAATTTCCAGATGGATATGTTTCCAATATGGGGAGGTGTATAAACATGAAAAAATATAAGTTATTTGGAATGAAAAGTCATGATTATCACGTGTTTATACAACGTCTTCTTCCAATTGCTTTTCGGGAATTTCTTCCGAATAATGTTTGGGAGGTTGTGACAGAATTAAGTCTTTTCTTCAGGGATCTCACATCAACTAATTTGAGGACAAGTGATATGCATATACTTGAAGAACAAATTCCCGTTATACTTTGCAAGTTAGGCTCGTCCACTTATTGATCTTCCTCAAATCCCAATATCACATCAAGAGTCGTTCCAAGATGATATTCCTACACATCTAAATGATATTAGTACAAATGATATTCCCACACATTTAAATGATGAAAATAGAGTTGAAATAGATTTAGATGATGATGACAGAACTCCAAATGAAGAAATGGAATATGAATCGGAAGAAGATGGATGTTCACAAACCAATGATAGTAATAATTGTGAAGATAATGAAAATTCCTCCGAGTGGTCTTTCTTCGCCATCATGTATGTCAAATTTACTTTATCTTATCATATATATATATATTATAAAAGATATTTTAATATATATTACAAAATTGAAATATTATGTTATTAAATATTTTAAAATTATGTATTGATATGTATTGTAAATTACTACATATATCCTATATTGTAAACTACAAATTATTATATAAATCATATTCTAATTTTAAAAGTAAAAAATATAAATAGAGGACACAAAGCGGGCAGGGTTTGGAGACACATGTTAATTAAGGTTTACTCCTCTCTGGAGGCGGCAACAAACTGAACTCTAAATTGAGCAGCGCAGGGACGAAGTTCACTGAATCAAAGATAAAAAAGCTAGCATCTCATGTTAATGTCTATTCCAAGGTATATATATTTACGCTTTCATGTTTCTGTATTCAAGAATTTTTCATTTCCCCTTTTTTGTGTATTAGGGTTTATACTCGAAGGTATACGAATGATGGTTCCTTTAACCAATTAACAGTTAACAGCAAGGAATTTGACCAGTTAAAATTTTCCTAGATGGATTGAATCTTGGTTGCGTTTGTGAATTGTGATTAATCAAGCTAGCTCGAGCTTTCTTTGTAATGGGTTCTTGGATTTTGACAAAAAAATTGTATCTTTGTTGTGCTTGGGATTACTAGGGCTGTCTCAGGCTTTTATCTGTTTTGGGTACTTGGCTTTTGAGAAAAAAATTACATCTTTGTTGTATTTGTTCTTGTTATTGGATGGTTAATTAGAGCCCTTTATTTATTTACTCTGTTTGCAGCGTATGACTCTTGATACAAGTCCCAGCGATGTGGGTATTCATGAGAAGGGTGTTGGCTTTGCTCCTTTTTCGAGTCCTAACAAAGGTAATGGGGGCACACGTCTTGTTTATGATGGCTTTGCTAAGGTGAATAAAAAGAAGCACTTTCGGAGTGTAAATGTTGGAAAAGGGTATGGCCCTGCTCTTCTCATTGTAGGTGACAAAGAAGTGAGGCAAGCAGGTTTGTCTCTTGTTGATCATACAAGTAGAAGCAACCATGGACAAGATATAAATGATAGAGGTTTATCTGAGCGCCATAAGAGTCCAGAAGTTAACGATTTAGTAAAGAGAAAAGATGCAAAGGTAGATTCAATATCAGTTTTTCTGCCACTATTTTTCCTTTTAAGTGTAGATTAATTTCTCTTCAGGAAGTCATCGTTTGGAAGCAGTTGTTTATTCTAATTTAGTCTTTGATGGGACATGTATTCTAAAATATAAATTATATCAGGTTGTGATTTTTATGTTGTCTTTTGCATTGACCAGTTATATTTTTCGACTATTTACTTCTGCCCGTGTTTAGTATAGTAGCAGCTTGGATGGTAAGGAGAATTATAGTTTTTGATAAGAGTCAGACTTGACATAAATTTCTAGTATTGTTTTTTTAATAAATTCCTTTAAAAGAATTACCGCTGGTCTACAATTTTACAGTAGTCTGTAAGGGCTTTGTATCCTGTACATTAAATTTATCCTTTCTTGTATTGTAGTCCCAATACTTTTATGTTAAATTGAAATCTTAAATAACTTTATCATATACATGACTTAATACAATTTATTCTATTATCTTCTGTATTACAGGCACCGATGAAGAGGTTTAAGAATGTTGTTGAAAAGACACCGTCTCAATCTGCAAATGTTGGAAAAAAGGATGATGTTGCTCTTCATAGTCAAGGTACCAAAACATTCGTTGAGACAGCGGGTTACACGAACCAAGTAAGTTAAATCTTTAACTCATTCAGTTGAGTGTTGTGGGAAAATCAATTTTAAATGGACATTATTTAACCTTTAGATCTATCTTAAATGGCGATTAGTTATTATGTTCAACTTATAACTTTGTTTTATAATGAATTTCGGATCAGTTCTAATTAGGGAATAGGTTGTTGTGGGATAATTAATATATGTGAGTTTTATATCCTTGCAATCAGGACTTATGTTTTAGTTTTATATCCTTGCAATCAGGATAATTAGTATATTTTTGTCATGTATATATCCTTGACCATATACTTTAAAAAATTATAAATCCTTCCCCTTGAAGGACACTTTAGATAAAGATGTTAAGAATTAACACTTTTTAGCTCGTGAGACACTTGAAGTTGATTTAGGCTATGTAATTGACAAGTAAACCGTGTTGTTACACATGTTCTTTTTATGCATATTTGTGACAGGTGTTGTTTTTTAATTAAAAGCACTTAAATATAATTTCTTACAGGACTGATTGCTGTCACATAATTATTTATGATATATCTGTTTCTTCTTAATTACAGGAACCTATGAGGAAGTTTAGACACACTGTTGAAAATGCACCATCTCAATCTGGACGGGGAGTAGCAGTTAAAGTAGGACAATGCGTACAAACTCAACCTGGACAGCACACTCCTACTCAATCTGGACAGCGTGCTCCTGCTCAATCTCGACAGCGCACTCCCTCTCAATATGCACGGGTTCAAGCTCAATCTCGACAAAGTTTTTCTACTCAATCTCAGTCAAGACAAGATAAACTGCCAATACATGTACCATCTCAGTCTGGAATTTATCTCAATCAAGACAAGATAAACTGACGTTTAATTATTTGGCTTGATAATTTTGGTTACACTCATCTTGCAAAATCTGGTTTAGTACCAGTGTATCAGACTTGCTAACTTTTGATGTTATGTTTGATCCATTTTTAAGTATAGGGTTAGGGAGATGTTGTAACTCTTAGCCCCATTTTGAATTAGTTATCGGTATTTAAGAATTTCTATATATGTTTGCTAGCGTTACAATAATATAAAAAGACTTTTATCATTTGTTATCTTTATTTGTAAAATTGTCCACGTTTTAAAAATCTTATATATAGAATATGTTATGCATCTGTTGGGCCAATAACATAATAAAGGATTTTCTTTGAAAATTTGTCACCAAAATAAAGATTTAGTGGATATTTTGTTACTAAAAAAATTCAAATCAACAATGCAATTTCTGTTACAAATTTGTTACTAAAAATTAACCAGAGATAATAATACCAACGGATTTTTTGTTGATAATTTGTTACAAAATTTAACAACGAAAATTTCGATTTCATTTGGTTGCTAAAATTAGCAACTCTGCCACTAAATTTAACAACAGTTTTTTTGTTGGTAATTTTTATAAAATTTAACAACAAAAATTTTGGTTGTTAATATTAGCAACAGATTTATTGTTGCAAATCTGTCACTAAATTTAACGACGGATATTAGGTTGTCATAGGGTTGCAAATAATATCAACAGAATAATCGGTTGTTAGGTTGGTTGGGATGTTGTTATGGACTGAAATAAAAATTCTGTTGTTAGTCCGCTGCTATTCCGCTGTTAAATTTAGTAATGAAAATAAATTTGTGGGCAACGACTTCCGCACAACGTTTCCTCCAATGGAATAGTTTAGTTATCATTTCGTTAGCAAGCAGTTTTACTAACGGATATCCATAACATAACAAGAGAGTTTTCTGTCGTTATAACTAAATATTCTTGTAGTGAATGTCTTCCATGCATTCTATAGTTAGCACCGATTTTAATTAATATCAAATATTATATCTTTTAAAATATATAAATGTTAATATTTGAATCATTCATAAATATTTTTAAAAAAATTGAAACATCGATATTGGACTAACACTGGCAAGAAGTACTGGTCAAAATATTAGTTGAATGTTAAAATATCAAACCAAATATATTTATTTTTTTCTAAATTTTTTATTAAATCACTAAAATATATAAATATTAACATGTTGGATCATTCATAAACATTTTTTAAAAAATCGAAAAATCGATATTGGACTAGCACTAGTAAGACTAGTCAAACTACTAGTTGAATGTTAAAATATAAAATCAAATACATTTATTTTTTTTGAAATATTTATCATAACACTAAAATATATAAATATTGACATGTGTAAGCCTCGGACTGCCCCTCGAAAGCCTATGATTTGCACTCCCCTGCGCGCACACGTAGGTGTTGGAGCGATACATAAGTAACACATTTTAACACTACATAAGTGTTTTGCTATATAAAGCTATGTATGCTCCTTTGCAGAATCAATGTAGGTCTTTCTTTTTCTTCCACAAATTTCTACTACTAAGAGACCAACTTTGGATGATCATATCTCATCCATCTCTTAGTCATTTTGAGTGATTCAAAGTGTCTCATAAATCTCTCTCGGAGGAAAACGCATTCCAAGTATCACTCATTGCGCGCACTCAACATTCGTCCACTCAAATTATGGCCCAAATTGACTTGACAATGTGAGAGTACCACCCACATTTTCTAACAGTTTCATGGTTACCTATCAACTTGTGGCCCAACTTAATTTCATTCCCTCTTAAAAATCTCAATAATATCATTATAATTTATAAGTTTTACTCAAAAGAATGGTTAATATACTAATATCTGATCGAGTGTGCCCTATATATTTAGCAACACCGGTAATTTTTTTGGCCGGGTTTAGCTGCACGCCGCGCTATTAGCATCATTTCGTAACATATGTTGCATTTTTTTTGTTGGTTGGAGAGGCGATGCATGTATCTTTTGGCGTCCGTTCGGGAGCTGAGGCTCTAAAACATAGGCTCCACAATTTCATATGCTTTGGTTTTAAGAACAACGGCAAGACGTTTATACAAATATAATGTTTATATTGTTTTAATGAGTGGACAACTATCAATTTATTTGTCATGATTTGAGACTTTTCCGATGGACCCTTAAGTAATATTTCATGAATTAATAAATTTTTTGGTGAGTTGAAATCTGCCAGGAGAGATTTTGGTACTTATGTGAACAAAATTTGGGTTTAATATTTGCACTATTTTCTACCGTTCTCTAAATTGGTAGGGAATCTACACTTCATCGATTCCAACCAATTTTTTCTGATAAGTTTTGCCAATAATCTGTGGTCGTTTTTTTTGCAGTGGTACCTGTAGCATATGCTTCACTTGGTTTAAATGGATTCCTGGTTTATAAAATTAATTAATTAATCACATATCTATACTCTTTATTAATAAGCGAAATAATGTATAATTTGGTGCTAAAAGTACCAAAAGTACCAAATTTTGGTACTTATCTAACATAAGTTGACTTCTATTCTCTATCAATTTTGTTTTTAACACAACTCGACTTCTATTCTTTGTAAAATAACTTATATTTATATTTAATTTTAGAAAAACTATATACTACTAACACGAATTGACTTATATTATATTAAAAATTTATTTAAGTTATGTTAAATTAAGTAAAATAACATATATTTACTTTTATTTTGAAAAACTACTAACTACAAAGTAAACTATTAACACGAATTGTTCTCTGTAAACTTTATCTTCTGCAGTATTATTTTAAAAATAATTAAGTAATAACAAATGACTTTAGTAATATTTATTAACTTATAAACTGAAAATTAATGATTTAACTATCGTATTTGTTATTGTCTATCACAACGTTTATATACTTTAAATAAAAAAACATATTTTAATAGTAACAAATTTATGGCATGTATTTAGATTATATTTAGTATTATTAAATTAAGTTTAATAACATCTATTTACTTTTAATTTGTAAATTAATTTTTATCGATAATTAAGTAATATTAAATAAACTATATTGAAAAGACTAATTATAAGGTAATTATCAAATTATATTAATTAATATTAAATTGTTTAAAGAACATATATTTGGTTCATAAGATATAAATACAATTCGTTTCACAAAAATAAAATTAATATGTTAGCTTTTTTTATATCAAGTAAAACAAAGTAAAACTAAAATTATAGTGGAAAATTTCATAACTGATTCGATTCTTTTTAAGTACATAACTATTTTTTGCAATTATCAATTTAATATTTGTTATTAATACATTAATTTTAATTCATATTTCGCACGAATTATGAATAATTCTCTACAAATATTAATTCGATATTTTTAGTCTCGGTCCCGTGTTTCGCACGAGTTATCAACTATCTATACTAACAAGCGAAACCATGTTTATGTCCCAAATCTCGGTACTCGCTAAAAAATTATACAACCATTTTTAAAATTTTATGTAATAAAATCTCAACCGACAAAAATTAACTTTTACTCTCTGTAAATTTTATTTTCCTTAAATTTTTATTTGTTGCTGAACATCCAAGCGTCAGTTTACTTTAAAATCATCGTATTAGTAAGTTATCATGTCAAATATATATATAAGTAAATAATTTGGTGCATGCATAACTAGAACTATAAGGTGAAATTTTAGAGTTACACTTAATTTCGATTTTTTTAACTACATATTTTAAAAGTATTTTATATATTATATTTATATCTATATTTTACACGGATTATGAGTACCAGTTTTATGCAAATAATAATGTAATACTATTATTTTTAATTTCGGGTCGTGCTAAGCACGTGTTACCAATCTTAAGGTATAGACAACACAGAGTTGTCTATATACATTAGTACAGAAGGAAAAGAAATCTACATATTCCCAACCAAAATAAAAGGAATAAGACACTTTAATTCCTTTAACTTTGATAATTTCTCGTCCTCCGTTCTCAACAGAATCCTAAAATAATTTGCTTTTGTAGCATATGGGCTGACAACTGGTTGTGGGATATGCACAACAGTATAAGCTCAACAGCATATGCTGAACTCATTTTTTTAGGCCATGTTTGTTTAACAGTATTAAGTAGGTGATAAGATTATAATCCTTTAAATTTTCCAATCCCATACTTGTTTTGTAAAAAATTATTGAAGAGTTATCCAAGGATTATAATCCTTTAAGTTATCCTATCCCATGTTTGTTTTGTTGGAGTAGATGATAGGACTATAATCCCCTCTAATGCTTGGTGGGAGGAGGTATTGTTTTATCCACTCCTACAAGTCATTTTTTAAAGGATTATAATCCCCTCATTGTTATCCCATGTGAAACAAACATAGGATTGAAAAATTTAAAGGACTATATTCTAATCCCAAGTACTATCCCTCAAAACAAACATAGGATAAAAATTTAAAGGATTATATTCCAATGCTACACTTAATCCTTCCAAACAAACTTAGGATAGGATTATTTAATCCATATGACTAATTTTGATGGGATTAATTATCCCCGGATTATTATCCCGGGATTATAATCCCATGAAACAAACATGGCCTTAGAGTTCACTTCATCAAAGAACTCGGTCCTCATTTAGGCACCTTTCAGTTATCCTGCAAAGAACAGGATCTATACTCAAAATAACATAAGCGTTCTCTATCTCGCTATAGATAATTATATGTATATACTAATCCTAATTAAGCTTATCAGAAATATAGAAGAAATTAAATTGCAAAAAAAAAGATCCAAAATTTATATCGTCAATCCATCATAATCAACTTCTAAGTGATCCAAATTAGTGCATCAAGTGATCGTACAGCTGATAACATGTCATGTACGGAATTCTTTTCTAAGTCCTTTTTTAAATAGTAAGTGAGCTGCAAATGGCAAAAAAATGAGCACATTGTAATGATTTTTTGGAGATCAGTGAAGTTAATTCCACTCTACCATTGTGTCCCATTGAAGTTCCAAGAGTCGATTCTTCGTTGCATAGAAGGCCGGGGAAAATGAAAAGGTAGAAAGAAGAGAGCTCTATCTGATCTTTTTAGAAAGTAATGAAATCTTGAAGTTACAGCACAAGGGGAATATGTTTCTTGTTTGTTCTTCTTTTGACTATCAAACTCTGAATAAACCAAGAATATCCTATTTTCCTGTAAGATGCAGCAAATTTTGAACGTGTTTCAAGTCTCTAGCCACCCTATTTATAGAGAAAAAACCTTCAAACTTCCAATGAGGCACGAAAATGTACTGTTGTATTACTGGGCAATACTCTATTGGCAGAAAGCTACTTTCTTTGATTGCAGATTGTGAACATTGAATTTCACACAGCATATTAGAATTGTTAGCTCACCGCCAAGGGAGATTTGCCCTGTAATTCAGCTGTACAAATGATCGTAAAACAATTCCTAATCCATACAACCTGCTACGTTCTTCACCTTCGTTTTTGCTTTCTTAATCTTTAGATAAAATCAAAAGAACTTTATATGTATCTGTATGTTATGGTGATATGTTAATAAGGTTGTTTCTCTAGCTAGGACAAGCTCACTAGCTAAAACAAAAATTGCAAAATTCCACCTACAAAAATTATAAATTCCCTCCTTTTGTAAACACAGCCTATTTTCAGTGAAATTTAACTACGAATTTGATGAATATAACTATATTCTCCACCGATTTTAACTGGTGGAAATTAAACATTTTTCTTGTAGTGACTCTACCAACCTTTAATCGTAGCATAGGTTGTTCTACTGTAGTAGTTACAAATTTTTTTTGAGCTCTGGGTCATGGCATTATTTTGATTATTTTCGTGCTACTCATTATTTTCTTCAGAAACTACAATGAAACAGTTGCATATTTTGATTTAGCCATGCATGTTTTATGGTTATCATTAGATCCCTTATTCAGAAGCTTCATTATTTGATAATAATATAACTTTGGTTGGCTGGCTTGTCTCCATCATTTTCAGAAGAAAAGGTTCTATGCATATTTTTGAAGCATTCATTAAAACTCTCAAATACAGTCAGGACAAATCCCCTAACTGATAATATAATCTGATTGGAAAATAAAATGAGCTAAATATCTAGTCATTCTATTTTGAGATTGTTTAACAAACAGAATATAAATATTCTTGATAATAAAAATGATTACAAAGGTTTTCAGAGCAATACAGTCGACACCAACAATGAATAGTAGCGTTACAATTGACCTGCGCACATAAAAAAATATGTAATGGTGCCCTGTTCATATCCGTTAGTTACGGCAACTGAGACTGAGACTGGAGATACATGTAAAAGACTATTACAGGCCGGGGATACAGATGTAAAAGACTATTACACTTTAAATTTATTCCATCAGCATAGATCACGTTTAGTTTTCGATGCTTAACATAAACTCAAAACAAACTGATTCCATACTATTTACGCTCACAACTTGTTATTTGATGTACACCACATAGTATAAGCTGAATAAATTAATTAGAAAAATAAATATAAAAAACAGTAGTGTAAACTGAATAGAATATACTCAAACAATCCCTTTGGAGGTTCCCTTCATAGAATATGGTCCTGCAACTTCCTTTTCATCCCTTTGCAAAATAACAATTATATCTAACAGAGTTTAATTTTTTTTTTATCCTCACTTATTAGCAATTCTTGATTTAAGTAAAAGTGCCAGTTTGAGAAATTTTAAAAAATAAGTAACTTATTATTTAAAATAAATAAGTGACTTTCAAGTGATAAGTAGATGGATCATTATAAGTTATATAAGTGTTTCAATAATTTTACTTATAAGTCAGAATTTTTTTTACTTAAATAAATTAAAATAAATATTTTAATATATAATTATCTTAATTCATGAATTTTATATTAAATTAATATTTAAAAATATTTTTTTAACTGAAGTTAATAAAAAATGAAAAATCAAAATAAGTTGACAAAAAGTACATATACTAACATCCAACTTATTAACTTATAAGTTATAAATTCCATCATAAATTTGGTGGACAAAAACTGGTTATTAAGTACTTGGGGTTTATAAGTCACTAGTTACCTATTCCGTGTACTGGCCAAACAGGGCCAAAGTATTACAGTCGAAATTAGCACAAGAAATATCTACATCATGAGTCCGGTGAGGAACAATAAGGAACCAAAGAACTGATGCTAATACTAGTGATGAGTTTTATCATTTACGAAAATCACATTATTTGAATGATTTTGGTAGTTAATTTGAGAACAAAATGTTCTTTGTTACATACGTGATGGACTCATTTTGTCTAGGAGATAAAAAAAGTCACCAAATTACATGATGAGATATAGGGGAGAACTATGTATCATACATAAAAAACTGGGTACAACTAACTAAATCGAGTAGAATAAATATCCAAAAGTATATGTTTACAATTTAAAACAATTAATTTTGTTTGAAGTATCAAATTTGTGTGGTGTCACCCTAAGAAATGTAGTCTGGCAAAGCACAGATGTTAGTTACTCCCTCGGTTCCTAAAAACGTTTCCTATTTGTGTTAGACACGTTTGCCAATGCACACTTTTGATTATTAATATCTTTAAATTCGTATTAGTATTAAATATAAAAATTTTACTGTATTAGAGTACTGATAAATACGAATCCAACCAGATCACTCATGACTATGTTTGATATTATAGATTAGACATAAATTATTAGTCAATCGATTACCGTGAACAGTAGCGAAAGTAAAAAGAGGAAGAACAAAATGGGACGGAGGGAGTAATATTCTTTTCACTCTTCTAGACAGGTAAATATTCCATCTACTTTGATGACTAGCCTTTTTACTTTTATTAGAGCAAAAATCTGGTAATAGCAGCAATAATATAGAAAGGATCATAATTTCACCGATTATACAATAAAAATGTACTTACTAAATGATACTAGCTCACGGTCAATTTTTAATAATTTAATTACGATTTTTTTTAATGTGCACCACATAGTATAATTAAGCTGAATAAATTAATTAGCAAAATAAAAATAAAAAACAATAGTGTAAACTGAATAGAATATACTCAAACAATCCCTTTGGAGGTTCCCTTCATAGAACATGGTCCTGCAATTTCCTTTTCATCCCTTTGCAAAATAACAATTATATATTTCTCACGGAGTTTAATATTTTTTATCCTCACTTATTAGCAATTCTTGATGTAAAGTAAAAGTGTCCGTTTGAGAAATTTTTAAAAAATAAGTAATTTATTATTTAAAATAAATAAGTGACTTACAAGTGATAAGTAGATGGATCCTTATAAGTTATATAAGTGTTTGAATAATTTTATTTATAAGTCGGGTTTTTTTTACTTAAATAAATCAAAATAAATATTTTTATATATAATTATCTTAATTCGTGAATTTTAGATTAAATTAATATTTAAAAATATTTGTTTAACTAAAGTTAACAAAAAAATTAAAATCAAAATAAATTGAGAAAAAGTACGTCATTACTAACATTCAACTTATTACTCACTTTGTCCCAAGCATTTTATTACACTTTCCTTTTTTAGATGTCCCATCCAATTCTTTATATTTTAAAACTTACCAAAAATAGTAAATAGGTTCCATCACTTTCTCACTATATTTACTCCACTATCTCCTTTTTATACATAAAAATCAATGAGCCCCACTACTTCACTCACTTTTCTTTCCCTTTTTCACTACTTTATATATATTTTTTAACCTCATGCCAAAGTTAAATGTAAACAATTGGCGGGGACGGAGAGAGTAACTTATAATTGTAAATTCTCATATTTTGGGTGGACGAAAAATCGTTGATAAATACTTACGGGTAGGTTTATAAGTCACTAGCTTACCTATTCGGTGGTGGCCAAACAGGGCCAAAGTATTACAGTCGAAATTAGCACAAGAAATATATACTCATCACATGCCAATACTAGTGATCAGTTTTATCATTTACGAAAATCATATTATTTGAATGATTTTGCTAGTTAGTTTGAGAACAAAATGATCTTTGTTACATACGGGTGTATTCATTTTGTCTAGGAGATAAAAAATTCAGCAAATTTACATGATGAGATATAAGGGAGAAATATCATACAAATAAAATTAAGTAGAACTGATAAAATCGGGTAGACAAATGTACTCGGGCGAAGTACAGATGTTGGTTAATATTCTTTTGCCTCTTCAAAACACGTAAATATTGCATGTACTTTGATGACGAGTCTTTTCACTCTTGTAACAACAAAAATCTTGTAATAACAGCAATAATATTGAAATGATCATAATTTCACCGACTATACAATAAAATTGTACTTAGTAAATGATACTAGCTCACAATCAGTGCACTGCACAGTAATTTTCCAATAATTTAATTAAGATTTTTTTATTATGTGTCCAGATAAATGCGCAAACTTATAATTCTAGGTCAATTTAATTGATGAAGTTGGTATGAATGCAAGCGGGTCACCACTATTCTAAAAAAAATCAAGATGAACTAAAATTATAAGTTTCTACACTTATCATCTGTCCAGGGACGTATAATAAAAAATTTATTTTAATTATCTTAATTCACAACATTTGTAGTTTTATAAAGAAAATTAAATAATCTTTAAATTTAGACCTTTACTTCAACATTCGAGATTTTTTCTAACTTCAATCGCCCATTTAACACTTACAAAATAATCTTAAATTTAGTGAGAGTTTAGCAATTAATATTCAACTGAAATTATTCTGAAATAATAAATAAAAGACTGATACAACTTATATATTAAAAATCATATTCACTTTAAAATCGAAATTATATTTGATTTCAATCACTAACATACATTTTTTAGTATTCGAATAAAATTTCTCTAACAATCGTATACACTTTTTAATATTAGATTCATTAGTTCTTGACTATATACTTTAAGATCTTACGATAAATTTGGTCTAATCCGGATTTGACGTTGAAAACCCTGAAGAAATGGATTAAAAAAATTGAACTAACGTTATAATATATTTAGTTTATCAAATCCACACATTAATTATTATTTTTTTGAAACAAAATCCACACATTAATTATTAATGTCACTATATATATAATTATATAAATATTTGATAATTTTCATCTATTTGATTATAAACTCATCCTAATCGAAGGTTTCAACATCTGATATGAATCAAAATTAATGATTTGTTTTAGTTATTTAGGAGAATAATATTCATTAAAAAAAGAGTAGTATGTTTTGTTTCAATTATTTCAGTTCTGAAGTGATATGCGATTTATTATATACTCCCTCCATTTCAAATTACATGTCCACTTTGAATATAAAAAAAATCGATTCCCAAATAAGTTGTCCATTTCAACTTTTAATGTATTATATAGTTCCAAAATCAAATATAGTCCAAATATCTCAAATTTATAGTTCCACGATTAATCATATACCACATATTATATTCATTTAATACAATTAATACACAAATTTTTTATTAACTTTCACTTTTTTAATATATATGATTTTTTAAAAATGGACATGTAATTCGAAATGGAGGGAGTATTACGTAAATTTACACACTATTAGCTTAATTTATGCTCCCTGTGTTCCAAAAACTAGCATTTTGTGAAAATCTAAAGTCAGCCTAGGTCAACTCTGGCCAAGAACTAATAAATACTGTTAAATATACAAATTATTAAAAAAATATCATTAAAAAGTATATTTGATCTACTATCATATTCAATTTTTTAAATTTATGAGATTATAAAGTAATAAATTATTATTAATAGTCAAACTTAAACGTGTTTAACTTTTAAAATTCACATAATACCAGTTTTTTAGGAACTGAGGTAGTAGCATTTTTTTTGTAATATTCAATTCTTTAATAGAGTATTTATTCTTTAATAGAGTATTTATGTGGTGTATCTTAGATCATCTCATTCTATTTTTCAAAAAAAATTATGCTTTTGAATTAAAATATTTAAAAAACTATAATTATCTTATATTCTTCCAAACTTTCTCTTCAAGAAAAAAAGAAGTTAATCTTATTAAAAGTTACAATTACCTTATATTCTTCTAACTCTCTCTAAGTCGAACAAAGTTAATTTTGCGCAATAAGTCTTATATTCTTCTAAACTTTGTCTTCGAGTCAAACAAACTTAATCTTGCACAACAAGTAAAAAATAATTATAAAGTCCTTTTTATGAATCAATATACATCAAAATATAAAATTATAAAATGAACGATTTATTATTGAAGAAGAGTTCATACATATTGATAGCAGCTCTTACCCCGGTGAGCCATTTCCTTCTATCTTTTAATATATATTTCTATGTATATGTATATACATGTGTAAGTAATGTTCTTAAATTAAACTCTTAATTTTATGATTATTTTTTATTGTATGGTGTGATTAAAGTTGAAAATGCACTAGTGATTGCGTATTTTGTACTTTGTGTTTTGCTTGCAAGTCCAAATTTGATCTTATAATTCACTTTAAGGTACTTTTGTTCAGAAAATTAATATAATTATTATGTTTTTAGGGTTGTTCTTATATTTATTGTGAAACACGCATGTAATACAAGGTAAATTAAATTAAGTCTGAGATTTATATGACCGCTATGAAATGCAGTCTAGACATTAGGTTGAAATCTAGAGTTTCAATAGCAAGAAAATCATAGAAGAGTTCATAAAAACCCCATAATTCTTCTCAAAAGTTATTATTCATAATGACCAATACGAAACCGGAAATGTAAATAATTTTATTTATTTATTAGATTTAAAAGTACGTTTATAATGTCGTTGCAAAATGCAGATTAATAAACTAGCTATAATAATTTTTATTAGTTTTGTGATTGACGAGAGAACTACTCAAACTAATCTAATTTATAATATTAATACACATCATAATTTATAAAAATTTCATGACGCCGCCTCTCTTGGCGGTTTTATTTACTAGTTATATATTAAATATTATATAATCTCACTGTTTTAATATCGTATTAGTTTTGTTTGTGATACCGTTCTGGTTCATTTAATTTGTATTAGTTTTCGGCTCATTTAATTAAATGTGTTGGTTTCACTCGACTCGTGAAAATAGACAAGCCGAGTTCGGGAAGATGCTTAGGGTCGATTACGTGTAAAATTAAACGAGTCGGCTTGTCCGACTCGTTAAAACCGGCTCGTTTAAAACGAGTCAGCTCGACTCGACTCATGAAATTAAATGACGTGAGTTTGTGCAAAGATTTAGGCTCGATTAGTTAAAATAGTCGGCTTGACTCGAAATAGGCCCCGCTCGAAAAATAGCTCGCTTGCCTTAAATTAAAGCGGTAATTGATAGTGGATATTACCCGAAAAAATTGATAATAACATCTAGACTAGAGTCAACCACTTTACCCTTGGCCTATATATAATTTAGTATCCACAGTTCATCTAGATTAGTTACAAAGTATAGTTACAAAGTATTTTTAAATAGCGATGTTGCAGTATATATCTCAAGCCTTGTGGGAGTAGTATATATACCCAAATAATAGAAGAGATGACTACAACTTAAATGGATGATTATATTGAATATTGTGTATCATTTTTGTAAAATATTTAGATTTCTTTTCTAAAAGTTTTCATGGAATTATAATCTTACGTATACCCTTTAGTTTCACAAGACTGCAAGCTACTAATAACGTACAACTTAGATCTTAAGAAAAGGCAGATTAAGACGATCGAAAAGGTAGATTAAGACGAAGAAACTAAAACCACAGTGTTATAAATCACGACGATGATCACTACTTCATTCTACTTGCCTCGATCCATTCTTTAATATTGTTAATCACGCATGACTTCATCATTTTGTATGTTCGCTTAACAGACGTACAAGTTTCATGGTTTGTGTTGGACCTTGGACTAAAGAGAGGAAGCCCAAAAAGACATAACTGTAATAATTATGTAACATTAGTATAAAGGCTCAATAGGCCCATTTGTAAAGAAAAATCCCCTTTGGGACTCTGATAAATATAAATCCCCAACCTCATTTTAAGGGATTGGATAATTGAGTAAAGAAGAATCTCCTTAGAGATTAGTCTAAAATATTAAATAATATTTAGGGCATATCATTTGGCGCTAGAATGAGCTTTATTCTAAAATCCAACAAAATAAATGAGAAAATCGATCCAAGCGAAATCGGACCGGTGAAGAAGACAATAGAGATCCCCACTGCCACAAGGCGTCGCGACGATCAAGGGCCGCCGCAACAGCCACCGTTACAACCAAAGTGCTTGTTCCCGCCACCCGAGCAAACTGACCACAACCAGCAGCTTGATACCGTTGTCACATATTCACAGGCGAGAAAGCACAAGTGTAAAATGGATCAACGCCAGCGAATTCAAACGTTGACAGGCAAACATGTGCTCTCTAATGATATGCGTTTAAATATGGAAAAGGTGGAACGTGAGAAATTGAAAGAAACAGAAGGACCTGAGGCTCTGATGCACTCAGATGAAGAGCTCGAGCTTTTAGAGAAGGAAACTTGCGTCTTGTAGGCCAAGTTAGAGCGGAAACGAGAAATATACCGCCTACAGCGGGAGCTCTATCATAAAACAATAGCAAATCAGGGGTCGGGTGAACAGTATTATGACGATGAAGACGATGCGGAATATGAATACGAGCCCTCTGCTGAGTCGACGTATTCGCGACCTCGCGAACACTGACGGCGCACAGTTTCATCGATTGATGTTCCCCAAAGGACGGAGTCTACAGATTCCATGTCCCTCGAGGAATTTTCCAAAATACAGGAGGAGATAGCTTAAATACGTAACATAATGCATAATCAATCGGGGTTCGAAACCGTCAACGAAAGCCCCATTTCACTTGTGCTCGAGAAAGCACGCATCGAATGAACACTGAAGACACCGGCTCTCGACCACTTGGACATATCATCCGATCTCCCTCGAGGAATTTTCCCCAAAGGATGGAGTCTACAAAGTCCATCTCCCTCGAGGAATTTTCCAAAATGCAGGAGGAGATAGCTTTAATACGTAACATAATGCATAATCAATCGGGGTTCGAAACCGTCAACGAAAGCCCCATTTCACTTGTGCTCGAGAAAGCACGCATCGAATGAACACTGAAGACACCGGCTCTCGACCACTTGGACATATCATCCGATCTCCCTCGAGGAATTTTCCCCAAAGGATGGAGTCTACAAAGTCCATCTCCCTCGAGGAATTTTCCAAAATGCAGGAGGAGATAGCTTAAATACGTAACATAATGCATAATCAATCGGGGTTCGAAACCGTCAACGAAAGCCCCATTTCACTTGTGCTCGAGAAAGCACGCATCGAATGAACACTGAAGACACCGGCTCTCGACCACTTGGACATATCATCCGATCTCCCTCGAGGAATTTTCCCCAAAGGATGGAGTCTACAAAGTCCATCTCCCTCGAGGAATTTTCCAAAATGCAGGAGGAGATAGCTTTAATACGTAACATAATGCATAATCAATCGGGGTTCGAAACCGTCAACGAAAGCCCCATTTCACTTGTGCTCGAGAAAGCACGCATCGAATGAACACTGAAGACACGGCTCTCGACCACTTGGACATATCATCCGATCCTCTATCTTTCCTCAATACCTTCGATGGTCGTATGACTTTCTTCGGACACTTCGAAATTGCCCGCTGCTAATTTTTCTCCACATGTCTGCAAGGTACAACTCTTTGATGGTATAACAATCTTCCACCTCGATCCATCGA
Source organism: Apium graveolens (assembly GCF_009905375.1). Lineage (NCBI taxonomy): Eukaryota > Viridiplantae > Streptophyta > Magnoliopsida > Apiales > Apiaceae > Apium > Apium graveolens. The sequence continues at coordinate 200,570,874 of NC_133657.1, read as the reverse complement.
CTCCTGGTCAACACTAAAAAACAAACTCCAAGCGCGTTCCTCCAGCAATTATAAAGGAATAAAGGTCACAGCGTCCGTAATGACCATGCACCAACGTTCAAATGAGAACCTCTGAAGTTTCTTAACTCGGTTCAGAGAAGAAATAGCAGAAATCCCATACCTCATAGAACGAATGGCCGTCAATTTCATGACAGCGGGGATCGACAAATCTCGACATGTACTGCTCCTCAAGGAGATTTTTGAGAAAAGACCAAAAACTTTACAAATAGCGTTTCAGAATATCAAATATCGCATGATGCTTCAAGAAGCGGTGAGCTGTATACAGTCACCTCGACGCTCTTCAAGATACGAACAATGTCGTAGCTACAGTCCGCGATACCTGCGAGAGAAAGACGACAAGATCATCGTCGATCTCCACAAGGCCGAGCAGTCAATTACCCTCCGAGAGATCTGGGAGAACGAGATTGGCAACCTCGCAATCGCGCTGATAAAGAATTCACCAAACTTAATATCGAGAAAATAATAATTCTAGCAGTGCTAAAAACATAGCCTGACTATCTCCCCCTAGGTCCATGAAACCTGGAAAACCTTCAAGTTCCAGATACTGCGATTATCATAAAGACATTGGCCATACAACGAAACAATGTTTCAGCTCAATATCCTTATTGAAAGCAAGATTCGCTGAGGAAAACTAGTCCACTATGTGAAGAAAAATGATATTCCCCGACGACACCATCGAGATGAGAAAGTTTGCGTCATCGATGTCATTTTCGGCGGTATAGCCGCCAGAGGCTTTTTCTCACAACTCTCGCAAAACTTACGCTCGAGAGGTTTTTAATATCAATCCCTCGAAAACTAAGTGCCCTCGAGCGAATACTTCTCCAATCATATATTTTTCTGATGATGATTACCATCATGGACTCATCGAAGGCCATCAGAACGCCCTTGTCATTATCACACGAGTGGGAAATAACACGGTTAAAAATGTTGGCAGATAATGGAAGCTCCGTTGATATCCTATATCATCACGCCTTCTCTCGAATGGACATCAGCGATCGAAGGTTAAAAAATTCTCGAACTCCGTTGTATGGAGTCACTGGAAATGAGGTCCACGTGATAAGAACCATTGACATTCCAGTGCTTTTCGGATCTCCACCCTGTCAAATTTGGAAAGTGGTCAAGTTTCATGTAATCAGCGCCTCCTTTAGCTTCAGTTCTATACTAAGACGAACCACAATCACTGCTCTATGAGTTATCACTTCCATCTCTCACTTGAAAATAAAATTCCCCACAGACTTTGGTATATGAGAAATGACCGAAGACCAGGAAACAACAAGGCAATGCTATTTAACCACAGTTTCACAAAGGAAAAAAATGGATGAGGAACTAGGAGTTAACCAAGTGTTGGATATCGACCCCCGAGATTTAATAGAATATACAGGCCGAAATTCATGCTCATCAACAGAAGAAACAGAGGAGAACAAGATAGTCACTGGCTACTCAACAAAGACGACTAAAGTGGGAAAGAAGCTCCCCGAGCCACTCAAACAAGATGTCATCAACCTCATCAGAGAGTTCACTGGCATTTTCCCCTGGGGCCCTAAGGATATGTCGGGCATCCCCGAGATCATAGCACGACACTCCCTCCATATTAACAAAGACATTATGCTGGTACGACAAAAATGCAGAATATTCTCCAAGGAGAAAAAGGCGGCTATCGACCACGAAATAGATCGACTGCTCGAGACCAAGTTCATCAAACCTGTTCAATTTTCTTCATGGATTTCTAATGTGGTACTAGTTAAAAAGAGCAACGGAAAGTGGAGAATGTGTATCGACTACTCTGATGTGAATCAGGCTTGTCCCAAAGACTTTTACCCTCTCCTAAATATTAACCAACTAATCGATATAACTATGGGAAACGAACTTCTTTCTTTCATGGATGCCTTATCGGGTTATAATCAGATAAAGATGGACTCTCAGGACTGAAATAAACTGCATTCATCACACACAGGGGAGTTGGATACCGAGTCATGCCTTTTGGCCTGATCAATGTTGGCGCCACATTTCAACAAATGATTGATATGATATTTGGCTCAGAAATTGGAAAGAATATGCTAATCTACGTCGACGATATGATAACCAAGTCTAAACTCACCTCAGATCACATCCTCGACCTCCGTGAGACATTTGAAAATGCCCAAAGCCGCAACTTACGGCTAAATCCAAACAAATGCTCCTTTGAACTCACTACTGGAAAATTTCTAGGATTTTTAGTCACCCAGCAAGGCATCGAGGCAGATCCGGCACATACAAGAGCAATCTTAAAAATAGAGGACCCTAAATCTATCAAACATCTACAAAAGTTAACAGGATGCATAGCTGCACTTCGAAAATTTATTCCCCAGAAATCTAAAAGATGCCTCCCATTTTTTGCTATAATGAAAAAGGCCTCGAGGTTGGCATGTTTGAGTTGAATGACGATTGTAAAAAAAGTTTCACCAAATTAAAAGCCTTCCTAACTGAACTACCGATCCTTACACGACCTATTCCAGGTAAACCTTTGCGAATTTACTTGTCGGTCTCCGAAAAAATCGTCACCGCTGTCTTGGTTCATCAAGTTGAAGGGAAAGAAGCACCCGTATATTACATCAGCCATTCACTCTGCGACGAAGTATCAAGATATCCTCAAGTCCAAAAACTGGTTTATGCTCTGGTGATCGCAACCCGAAAACTATGCCACTACTTTCAAGCAAGAAAAATACATGTACTCACAAATCAGCCACTCAAAAGGATCCTACACAAACCCAACATGATGGGAAGGCTATCCGCGTGGACTATCGAACTAAATCAATTTTTCCTCGAGTATAAACTTCGGACTATGATCAAAGCCCAAATCTTATCAGACTTCGTCGCTGAATGACAGTTCAAGGCCAGTAACCCAGGCCTCGACAAAAATACTGCGAGACCCTGGCTACTGTTTGTCGACGGCTCCTCTACAGCCCACTCAAGAGGTACAGACATAATTTTGATCAGCCCTGAGGGGTTCAAAGTCCAACATGCTCTCAGGTTTAAATTTTCCGTCACGAACAACGTAGCGGAATATGAAGCGCTAATTGCGGGTCTAAAATTGGCAATTGACCTGTAAGCCAAGGTAATAGACATATTTGGAGAATTTTAGCTAGTAGAAAAGTAAATCAATGGGGAATTTAAGACTCATAATGATAAAATGGCCTAATACCTCACACGAGCTCAAGACTTGTTAAAAAAAATTCCCTCATGGAAGCTCTCGAATGTCAATAGAGTAGAAAACCAGTAGGAAGACTCATTAGCAAGGTTAGCATCTTCAAATCTCCCCATCAACCCTGAGCCCATCTATGTTGAAGAGCTGTCCACACCAGCCATCGATGAGCTCTCGATAAATGAGATACGAGATATTTGAGATTGGAAAACCCCGTTCATGTTGCATATCCTTGATAATAAGCTCCCCGAGGCAAAAAATGAGGCTCAAGCGTTAATGTTCAAGAAAAGAAATTACTGCATTCTCGTATCGACACTTTACAGGAAAGCATTAACCGAACCCCTACTTCGATGTATAGGCTCTGATGGGGCCCAATATGCGATGGTCGAGGTTCATACAGGGATTTATGGAGAACACCTCGGAGGTAAAAATTTAGCTTTCAAGATCGTCCGAAAAGGGACATATTGGCCCATGATGCATAAAGATTGTGAAGAGTATGTCAAAAAATGTCAGGCTTTCCAACTTCATGGCAATGTCAGCCGCCGACTAGTGAATGAGCTCATATCAATCATCGCCCGTGCCCCTTCTTCCAATGGGGGATAGACATCACAGTGCCTTTTCCATAGACTAAAAATCAATGCCAGTACATAGTGGGTGTCGTTGACTATGCCACTAAATGGGTTAAAGCAAATCCCCTGTCCAAGATTCGAGAAAAGGAGATGATTGAATTTTTTATGGAACATTTGGTATTTCGATTCGGAGTCCCAAGAATCCTCGTCTCCGATAATGGAACATAGTTCGTGGGGGCAAAGTTTGAAAAGTCCCTTGAAGAGCTCAAGATCCGGCACATCAAAACATCAGTCGTATAACCCTAGGCCAACGGACTAGCCGAAGTGACAAATCGAACCATCCTCCAAGGCCTCCAGAAAAGAATCGAGGAAATCCCTCGATGGTAGGTCGACGAACTGCCAAACGTCCTTTCGGCGTACAGAACAACATCTCGGTCAGCGACCGGTGAGACCCCATTTCAAATGGCCTATGACTTCGATGTTGTTCTTTCTGTTGAAATAAGCCTAGTTTCCCCAAGAGTCAAAAGCTTCGACCCTTCCTGGTCTGCCAAAGGCTTAACATTCCACAAAGATCTACTCAATGAAACAAGAGAGGCCCCGCAACTCAAAATGATAGCACAACAATAGAAGACTACAAAAATACTTCAATAAAAAATTCAAAACCAAGGGTCTTAAAATCAACAACCTCGTCCTTCGAGAGTCTGTCGCCTCGATGCCTACTATAACAGGGAAATTCAAACCAACATGGAAAGTCCCGTACTGAATATCGAGGATTATCAGCTCAGGGATTTACGAGTTGGCACAGCCCGACGGCCCAAAAATCAAGAACGCGTGGAATAGAATCCACCTCAAAAAATTCTACCAGTAGCTATCTTAGATAATTGACATCGGTGCTTGTAAAACTCTATTCTCCGCCTATGAAATCAGCTTCGATGCAAAGGAGTCAATATGAGGTCCCCGTCGGGGGTCCACTAAGTTATTTCAATAAAAGCAAGCTTCGGTACGGATCTGTGACAAACTAATACTTAAAAAAATAAACAAAGAGGAAACAAAAAAACAAATATAAGAAAAAGCAATGCTTCTATCACTTAGCAAAATTACCGAAGTGAAAATAACATGTTTACCTCAACTCACTCATGAACAACAAGAATATAGAGAAATTTCTCACGTGTTAATAATTCACACATAAACTTAGTGGCATTACATATATAACAAGTTAGTAATAAATCAAAATTCTATCCCCAATACAAGCGCACTAATTTTCTACTCTTCCAATAAATAAAAATGAACCCAAGTTTTTTAATATAGCTCAAACAGTCTTATTGCTCGACCATGTAGGTGGAAAGTGGTCGACCAGCTCCATTTCTCTTTTAACTTCATCAGTTAGATAGAACCTCACTCTTCTTCCTTGATTTTTGGCTAAAATTACAAAACCATTTCTATACTATTTAAGCAACATATATTTCATCAAGATTTATGCAATCATATAAAGCTTGCTCTTGATACCTATAGTTTGTAAACCTCCCTTAATCGTCGTCTGAAAGACAAATAAAGAGTGAACATTACTTTGTATCCAATAATTATGTTGATACAATTAAAAAGAGAGGGAAGAAATAAACAACAATAAATAGTGGCAGAAAATTCACTCAACTAAATGAAAGAAGCAATTAATATATAACACAAAGCAAACTGGAGAATGACAAATAAACGGTGAGAAATTCAACTAACAAATAAAACCAAGCGAAAGTAAAGTCACAAACCAATGACTTAGTTCGAATTATAATCCATACTTTAAAATAAATTTAAATTAAGAGTATAGTCATTACATCGAGCCACAGGGCATACCCTACCTTCAAGGATTACCAGCCTGTCCCTCGGGTTGTGAAGACACAAGATCGCGGAGATAATCCTCAAAGGAGTGCTCCTCGATGTTAATGTTGGCACCCTGTATTCGGCTGACAAATCGACCATAGCTATCCCCAAGCGCAGTAGTGATATCTTCTACCCCTTTTTGTACCTCCAGCTTCAGGTTTTCATTCTTTTCAACGATCAACTTATACAAGATATTCATCCCGTCGATATGTCGCTCATGACCCTCACATGCCAACCTTGCTTCATCATGCTCATTTTCTACTTCTCGTAGCCTACCTTCAAGATCGCTTATCCTTTTACTTAACGCCTGCTCAGAAACTTCCATCTTCCCCACTCGCTTCGACAAAGCCGAGTTTGCCCTCGCTAAATCACTAACTCACTTCTCCGCATCAGCACAGCTCGAACCCAACCTCTTCCATCTTTGACCGAGACTTGACATTTTCATCAGATTTGAACTCCTCTAAGATATGCATGAAGTTGGAAAAGAACTATGAAACAACAACAAGAAGCTAGTTATAGTCATGAAAAATAAATAAAACTTTTAATCCTAAGCATAAAGGACAAAAATTAAAAGAAAGAAAACTATCAAATACATCCCCTCATACAATCATGCATCTTCAAAAATTTAAAATCCGCCAACTATAAGTGGGTATACAACGAAATCGACCCGTGAAACTCGTCCAAATACTCTGCTTTACTACTAGGCTTCACGAACTCCAAATCCGGACCCCCAATATATAAATACTTGGCATGATACCTGGAGTTCGATGACCTCACACTGACAATTTTTATTCTCTTATTTTGGGAGTCGAAGTATACCTGACCGTGATGATAACGAACCCCGTACATGGAAACGAATAACGTCAACGAGGAATCCTATTCCTATCACAACACAAAGCTACGAATCCATTAAGTCGGGAAATGGAGTTGGGCATCAACTGGCCTACCCCACTCCCAATAGCCTCGTACATTGCCAAGAAAAGGGATACATCGGCAACCAAAGTCCAAAATGGAATAAAATCATCGGTATACCATGCATCGCGAACTCAGGCATCATCCATACACGCTCAACTAAGGTTGGAACATGATATCGATGCCCATGATCCAAGTCAATATATGCCTTCAGCTTGTTCACTGGCGGATCTTTAGTAATATAACAACTAAGGTAGTTAAGGCTCGAATTACCAGAAAATTCCTCTCTACCCAGTCGTAGGCTTTTCTCTACAATCCCATTGAAAAGCTCTAAGTTCAAGGACTCAGCGGAGGTGAGGGAAATAGACCCACAGGAATACCTTTCAAGAACTCATCCTCCTCCAAAAAGTCGAAGGAGCCACATTGGGTCAAATTCGGGATCTGCAAATTATTCAGATTTAGAAAGGATTCTTGATCTCCCTCATCGAGGGGTCTCTTTTCAGGATTACGGTCATAAATGGTACGTGGAGAAGATGAAGAACTAACTCCGGCCATTGTGACAAGAACAAGAACAACAAAACACCCAAGACTCTAATATGGAATACACTTAACAGGGAATGAAAGAAAAAAAGGGGGGAAATGGAAAGGAAGGAAACTTATAAAGATGATAGCAGACGGTGGAGAAAGAGAAGAAGAGCGGAGTCTCATTTTGTTGAAGTAGAGGGAAACCAAACAGTCCAATTGCCAACCTTCAAAATGGCTTGCAAATAAAAAACGGTTATATACGTTTTCAAAATATATATATATATATATATATATTAATAAAATCATTCACACTGCACAATCGAAAATTCACCCCTATTTTGTGTGTTTTACCTTTGTTTTTAAATTTTTATTCTTATTTTTTGCACACTAACATCAATCATGATTTAATCTTATCCCCAAGTAACCAAATTTCAGGTTCCAAAAGACCAAGAAGCAAATCTAAAGATGTTGCTTTAACAAGAGGTGGAGAAATGTTGGACCTTGGACTACAAGAGAGGAAGCCCAAAAAGACTTAATTGTAATAATTATGTAACATTAGTATAAAGACCCAAGAGACACATTTGTAAAGAAAAATTCCCTTTGGGACTCTCTATAAATATAAAACCCCAACCTCATTTAAGGGATTGGATAATCGAGTAAAGAAGAATCTCCTTAAAGATTAGTCTAAAATATTAAATAATATTAAGGGCATATCAGTTACGTATCAACTTGTGGCCCAACTTAATTTCCTTCCCTCTTAAAAATCTCATTAATATCATTATAAGTTTTACTCAAAAGAATGGTTAATATAGTAATATCTGATCGAGTGTGCCCTATACATTTAGCAACACCGGTAATTTTTTGGCCTGGTTTAGCTGCACGCTGCACTAGTAACATCATTTCGTAACATGCGTTGTATTTTTGTTGTTGGTTTGAGACGCGATGCATGTATCTTTTGGCGTCTGTTTGGGAACTGAGGCTCTAAAGCATAGAGTCATATATGTAGACTTGTCATACTGTGAAGCTGAGTTTATGGCAGCTAAGGCTGCAAAATGCCCAGGAATCTGGCTGCAGAAATTATTGAGTCATATATTAGATGTACCAGTTGGACCTGGCAGGTTATATATTGATAAAAAGTCAACCATTGATTTGGCTAAAAATACTGTCTTTCACAGGCGTAGTAAGCATATACACGTGCGTTATCATTTTATCAGAGACTGTGTGGAGAATGGATCAATTGTCATCAATCATATTGGTACAAACCAATAGCGAGCGAATGTTCTGATGAAACCAATGTCTGTTGTCAAGTTTGAAAAAATGCGTGAACTACTAGGGGTCAAGAATCTTAGACACGTTTAGATTAAGGGGGAATATGTTGGAATTTTATTAATCTAAACATATGTTTCTGTTTTGAATAAGTCAGTTGCGTCTGACGTGTAGGTGCACAAGAATAGGCCTCCAGAGGTTGAGTTTTGTTAGGAGGGTTGTGGGGCTTAAACAAGAATGTCTTCCTTGGTTTTAGCTTACACTTAGTTAGTTTCTTATTAGTACTAGTTCTCCTGTACTTCATTAGTTTCTTTTAATGAAATAATCCACCAGTCTTTGAGAAGTAAACCAAGCTAGCTAATACTCTGTGTTTCATATATTTTACTTTATCTAATATCTGCTCTGGTATTAGAGCCAGGTTGAGACGGTCCATGAATGTACCTAGAAAAAAGGCAGTTGGGTTAACCTTATAGAGGGTTTAAGTGGGAGGCAGGTAAACCTTCCAGTATGAGCCCAGGGGAGACAGAAAGGTAGAAGGATTCCAATATGGGTCTAGAGGGAGCAGGTCACACAATCAAGTGACAGTGTGAAGGGGGAGATTGTTAAGAGTTATACCACATCATTTGTGAGAGGGGCAGTTTGTTAAATATAAGCAGCCGGATAACTCCATTAGTATGAGGCCTTTTGGGAGGTGCCCAAAACCAAACCCGTGTGCTTGACCTAAAGCGGGCAATATCATACTAATGTGGAGTTAGGTCTGCTCAGCAAGCCCAATACTAATATCATTATAAGTTTTCTCAAAAGAATGTCATATATATACATAATTAATACACTTTTTAGTGAGTTAAAATCTACCGAAATTGGGAGAGATTTTGGTGATTATGTGTACAAAATTTGGGTTCAATATATGCACTATTTCCTACCGTTCTCTAAATTGGTAGGAAATCTATACTTCATCAATTCCAACCACTTTTTTGTGATAAGTTTTGCCAATAATCTATTGCCGTTTTTTCAGGGGTACCTGTAGCATATGCGTCACTTGGTTTAAATGGATTCCTGGTTTATAAAATTAGTTGGTTAATCATGTATCTCTTACATCTCTTACATCTTAGTGTATAGACAACACAGACTTGTCTACATCAATACAGAAGGAAAAGATATCTGCATATTCCCAACCATTCCTATATATAGAATGTAGGTTAAACCAAGGAAGAGATGTAAAAGATATCTCCCTATATATTGAATGTAGGGAGTACTACGTAACTATATATAGAATTTTGACAGAGAAAAGGAGAAATATGAAAGTTGATATCCTAGGATAGCAAACACTTAAATTATACATATGTTGACAAAGTATAGCGAAACAGTTGCACATTTTAATTTACCCATCAATGGCCTATATAACCCGAAAATATAATTGCATACTAGTCTAAAAATGTTGATTTTGTCAAAACATAGCCAAAGATACAATATATGTGTCAAATCATTCAATATATTAACCTGACCCAAAACCTGCACTATTATACATTTACACATTTACAATGCCAAGAGTCTATAACAACATTCGCTAGGATAATTCAACTTTAAATAAGCATTGTTAGAATATGAAGCTAATGTAAAAATAGAGTTCTTATATTTGGGCCAGTTTTTAACTAATGCAACACTTCTTCTAAAACTTTGGGTTTTAAGCAATAATTTTTATGACTATTGCAACACCTATCAATATGACAGCGATAATTTGTTGTAACACTTTGTATGCGGCGGGACAACATATTTAACCACCAAAACCTTACAAAAATATTACAATACTAATAACTGCAACACTTTATTACCCTAATAAAAGTGTTTTAATAGAGTTCTAAGCCGTTGCAACACTTTTTCTAGCCAACATTGTTTTTAGAGAAATAACTTTTATGACATGTGTTGACGTGACATAAACATCTATTAGTGTGACATACATCCATTGTTGCAATACTTTGTATGCACCTGCAACTGCTTACATAGAAAAACTATTAAAATATTCAGTATTGCAACACTTTTACCTGATGGAACGTGATCTGTTCTTACTGGTGCAAAATAGACTCAAAAATGGTACTGTAAATAAAGGGGAATATCGTCCTTGGTTGTTTTTAGCATAAATATTACAGAATTTATAACAGTGTGCAGAGCAGTTCACACCACACTTCCATAATACGGCAATCTGTATATGTTCCTGTGCTCTAGATAAATTAAAAACCAGCAATCTGTGTACATAGCTTTCACACCACACTTCCATAATACGGCAGAAATCTGATTAATAAAAAAAGTTCGAAGAACAAATAATTCATGTGTAGCTGTCGAATATTAATATATATGATTTGGTTGGGGGTTTCCTTCAACATAGATCACGTCTTCGATTCTTAACATAAACTCAATAAGTTGATTCGTATTTACGTTCACAACTTGTTATTCCATGTACACCACAATATAAGCTGAAAAACACAATGTAAGCTGAATAGCATATGCTGAAACAATCCCTTTACGAGGTTCCTTTCATAGAACATGGTCATGCGACGCGGTTTCCTTTTCATTTTCATCCCTCTGCAAAGCAATCATCCATGATCTGACATAAGTACTTTGGTAAAGCAGTAGAATATATATTTTTATCCTCAGCTATCTAGCAATCCCCTTGAGGTTAGGATTAAAGGTATTACATTCGAAATTTGGCACAGGATATTGTATTCACTCTGTAAATCACCTAAATCTATGTTATTGAACGGATGTCAACTAAATCTCTGTACATCTCATATCTTGTCTTTGGTAGGAGAGTAACTCAGTTCTTCGGCTCCCTTGTAAGCATCATACTATAGTGCTAGTAATAGTAGTAGCAATCTTAACTACAGGACTAAATTCTAATATTTGGATGTAGGATAATAAGAAAGGTATAATATATCAACCAAGATTTATATTATTCTTTTTTAGCATTTGCAGACTATTTGGAGTAGGAAAGACGGAGATATTAACCACCACTTAAACTCCTTATACATTTTTATGTTTAGGAAGCTACATTACCAAAATCAGATTACACTTAAACCTTGATAAATGAATACACTCGGGATCCACAAACAGCGAGCTCAGCTGGTACGAGCTAAAGACTGTTTGTGATTAGCAGAATTATAAGTCTGGAACAAAATCATATATTTTCTTCCCAAATACATGAACTGATTTATTGACAATATAGGTACCATGCAAAAAACAAATTAAGCGAATTAATAAAAGTTGTGTTTTCTACCCTGATTATTACTTCCATGAATCCATGGTAACAAATTGGAAAATCAGGTGCCAAACAAATTTTTCTCTAGCTATGACAGTCAAAATTTTGAAATTAATCATTTGTTTAGAACAATGGGATCTCCATCCATAATCAATGGGTCGAAAGAGCTTTGCTGAAGAGTTTGTTGAACTTTCCTGTATCCATACCCTCGAGATCCTTAATCGTAGGGGATGGATTTAATATGTATAGGATGTGCTTCTCAATTGTACGTACTTAAAAATTCTTCTTCGAGCTCTAGGTGGTATTTCCCATTGTATGGTAAATAATAATTTGGGTAATAGTAATTGAACTATCCATGAATAAGATGATGACGACGATAATGATGTTGAACACTATACATGTAACACTTTCAGTAGGGTAATGCCACTTTGAATAAGTGTTGCTAGAAACTGGAGCTACCGGAAAACTAGGATTCTTAAATTTTGGAACACCTTTGTTAACTGATGCAACCCTTTTTCTTATAACATTAATGTTTTTTAAGCTATAACTTTTATAGTTTTATGACAACAATAAGACCAATTAAGATGACATCTATTTTTTGTTGTAACACTTGTATGCAACTACAATGGGTAACATATTTAATCAGCAACACTTTAAAAAGTTATTACAATATATACTCAATATCTGCAACACGTTATCACCCTACTAAAATTGTTGTGATAGCGTTCTATACAAATGCACCACTTTTTCTAGACAACATTGTTGCAACACTTTATATGCACCTCCAGCTGGGTAAAATTGGTGATCAGCAACACATTGAGAAACTACTACAGCTACAATATTCATAATTGCAACACATTTACTCTAAGAAGAAGGGGTGTGGCACCCCATTGAGACTGTAATTTTTTTAGTTTACTTTAAATCAGCACAGAGACTACGGCTTTTACTAACAATCGATATCAATTAGGAATCCTAATTCTCTGTGAGCAGCAGGAGAAGAGAAGAGACGATTGAGGCGACTTAAACGTGGGTGAAATTAGTGTGTATTGTATATATACATATGATATGGGTTTGGGTTAATTGACTATTGAAAAGAAAGAAGTGGCTTTTGTTTGTTGGTCTAGTTAATAGGCTACTTAATTTGTTTTTTTATTTCTTTAATTTTAATTGGTAATTAATTTACTTATTAATTATTATGTGTACCGTACAATTTTTGTTAGGTGTTGTGCATGTGTACGTGGACAGTAGCCAGCTAGCATAACTCACCGACTACTATTTTTTCAATCTTTTAATTATTAAGAATGCATTTGGCTTTTAGAATATTGAACTTGATTATTTGAATTTAAATGCCACTACTGGATCATTATGTTTAAATACATTGTATATAATATTTAAATTATATACTCCCTATCAAAAGGATTGGACACAGAATTTAAAAAATATGTATAAAGTAGTGAAAAAGAGAAACAAAAGTATGTGAAGTGGTGGGACCCATTGATTTTTAATATATAAAAGGGAGATAGTGGGGTAAAACCATTGTGAAAAGGGAGGAAAAGTGAGAAAATGGTGGGATCCATTGACTATTTTTAGTATATTTCAAAATATAAAGAAATGAATGGGATATCCCGAAAAAAAAATGTAAAGAAATGAAAAGGACGGAGGGAGTATAAAATATATATTTTAATATTCACTACAAGAAAAATGGGTAAATACGACCGGTTAAAAATCAGTTGTATTAAGTTAAATTCGACCGTTTTCGGTTATATTTAACTAAATATGACCGGTATTTGGACCGGTCGCATTTGCTCGAGTCATATTTAGTAAATCGTTCGTATTTAGTATACGAGCGGCTAAATTCGACCGCTTAAATTCGACTGAAAGCGGTCGAATTTGTTTTTTACCTAAAATTTAAAAATCCCGCCCAAAAAATTGAATTTTTTAAAAAAATTTGAAAAGTCCGCCTAAAATATAAATTCGACCGTATATGGTTAAAAATATTGTTTTGAATTCTACCGAATGCGGTCGAATTAAGGAGCACCAGATTTTTAAAAATAATCTCGCCCAAAAATTCTCAGATTCCGGTGAGCTTCAAAAAATCCGGCAACCATTTCGATAACTCCGATGTTACCAAAAATGAGGGGGGGGGGGGTTCAGTTCAATTTCGCATAACAAATCATTCTAGATCGTTTCCAAAATCCAAAACTAATATCAACAATGATGTATCAACAATACAATCCATTTTCCCATCAAACTGACCATTTTCCGGCCAAATCGAGATAATGAAAATTTCAACCAAATTCAATACTCAATATCACAAAACAAAGCCAAAAACCTATACAATCAATTATCAATAATTAATTAACATATATTTACCATGAAGAATAAAACAAATAATTCAAAAATCATACCAAATTTAACTTTACACAAATATCAAGTTTTCATTTCGAAATTTTCACATAAATACTCCTACAATTTTTCTAAACACAAACCCACAATCAAAAATGAAATTCAAACACAAAATTTTGAAGACCCACTTAATTTTTTGTTAAATAAATAAATAAAAAAATAGGTGTTGGAGGCAGGTGTTTGTACGGGCGGAAAATAAAAGAGATTGACGGAAAATAAAAGAGGTTGTCCAAAAAATAAAGAAGGAAAATGAGGGGAGCAGTGGAGAGGGAGGCCTCCTAGAGTGGAGGGACAGGGGAGCACGGAAGGAGGAGGGGAAGGGGGACACAGCGGGGCGGGGGTTTTACATTAAAAATATGGATTTTTTAGTTATTTTATAAAATCTAAAATCAACCGTTGAATTTTATTTTAGTACTTGAATTTGGTACGTTGGACTTAAGTCACGTGACGTGGTAAAGCTAAATACAACCACGATCAGTTGAATTTAGGAGTGTCAATTAATATTACGTATTTTCTGTTATGAAAATTAAAATCCAGATAATTTCTATGAAAAAATATTGTTATTTATTAACTTTTTTCTTATAATATTATAATATTATGATTTATTTTAAAAACTCATTATTTTAATAAAAAATTAAAATTGTTATTTTGATCGATTTTATTATAAATTTCATTAACAAGAGAGTGCAGTGAAATTTAGAATTATGTTTAATAATATTTTATTTGTTAAAATAATTGAGATTTAATAATTAAAATATATTTATTATTTTCTAAATTTTTTATCATATCACTAAAATATATAGATCTTGACATCTGCAAGGTTAGATCATTCATAAATATTTTTAAAAAAATTGAAACATCAGTATCGAACTAAATACTACTAATTGTACATGTCAAACTCCTAGTTGACTGTTAAAATAATGAACCATATACATTTATTTTTTCTAAAATATTTATCATATCACTAAAATATATAGATATTGACATCTGTAAGTTTGGATCATTCATAAACATTTTTTAAAAAATCGAAATATCGATATTGGACTAATACTAGTAAGAAATATTGGTCAAAGTACTATTTGACTGTTAAAATAGTAAACTAAATACATTTATTTTTTTCTAAATTTTTTATCTTATTAGTAAAATATATAGATATTAACATCTATAAGGTGGATCATTCATAAACATTTTTAAAAAAAATCGAAACATCGATATTAAACTAACACTAGTAAGTAGTACTCGTCAAACTACTAGTTGACTGTTAAAATAGCAAATCAAATACATTTATTTTTTTTCTACAATTTCTATCATATCAGTAAAAATATATAGATATTAACATCTATAAGGTTGGATCATTCATAAATATTTTTTAAAAAAACGAAACATCGAAACTGGACTAATACTAATAAGAAGTACTAGTCAAATTAATAGTTGACTGTTAAAATATCAAACCAAATATATTTGTTTTTTCTAAAATTTTTTTTGTATCACTAAAATATATATATCTCTTTACATCCTTATGGTTGGATCATTCATAAACATTTTTAAAAAAATCAAAACATCGGTACGGGAGTAAACACTAGTAAGAATAACTGGTCAAACTACTAGTTGACTGTTAAAATAGCAAACCAAATACATTAATTTTTTTCTAAAATTTTTATCATCTCACTAAAATATTAATATATTGACATCCTTACGGTTGGATCATTCATAAATATTTTGTAAAAAATTGAAGCATCGGTATGAGACTAAACACTAGTAAGAAGTACTCGTCAAACTACTTGTTGACTGTTAAAATAACAAACCAAATACATTTATTTTTTTCTAATATTTTTATCATATCACTAAAATATATAGATCTTGACATCCTTATAGTTGGATCATTCATAAATATTTTTTAAAAAATCGAAACATCTGTACGGGACTGAACACTAGTAAGAATAACTGGTGAAACTACTAGTTAACTGTTAAAATAGCAAACCAAATACAATTATTTTTTTCTAAAATATTTATCATATCACTAAAATATATAGATCTTAATATCCTTACGGTTGGAAAATTCATAAATATTTTAAAAAATCAAAAAATTAGTTTGGGACTAAACACTAGCAAGAAGTATTGGACAAATTACTGATTGACTGTTAATCTTGCACAAGTAAAAAATAATTATAAAGTCCTGTTTATGAATCAATACATCAAATTATAAAATTATAAAACGAGCGATTTATTATTGGAGAAGAGTTCATACATATTGATAGCAACTGTAACGCCGGTGATCCATTTCGTTCCATCTTTTTATATATATATTTCTATGTATAAGTATATAGATGTGTAAGTAATGTTCTTGAATTAAACTCTTAATTTTATAATTATTTTTTATTATATGGTATGATTGAAGTTGTGAATGTACTAGAGTTTGCGTATTTTGTAATTTTTGTTTCGCTTGCAAGTTCAGATTTGATCTTATAATTCACTTTAATTCACTTTAATAAATTAATGTAATTTTTCTATTTTTCGGATTGTTCTTATATTTATTGTTAAACAGGCATGTAGTACAAGGTGGATTCGAGGAGTAGGATGCTAAAGTTTGTGTTGTGCAAGACATGCATGTACATTAACAAGACTAAGACAATTTATCAACCCTAAGTAAGTTGTATTGTTATCTTAATTTGTATTTTGTATTTGTAACACTTAAAGTCTGTAAAAATATCAAAGGAGTAGACTGAAGTCTTTTTCTATAAACAGTGTCAAGCCTAAGAATTCTATCTAAAAGAAGATCAAGAAGATCATGGCTCGGAAGAATTATGAAGAAGATTAGAGTTGAATAAATTTGTTTTAGGAAAAATATTCTAAGTCAAGATCTCTACAAGTCACAAATTTAGTATTATAGAGAAGTCATTCGAGAACTCAAAATGACTTATCAAGAAGTCAGGAAAGGCACTAGAGAACTCATAGAGATATCAAGCCAAATTGAAGATATGGAGGTTGGAGATACCGATAAGTAATTTCTTCACTAGAGAACTCAGAGTTATCGACAAGTCAACATTTATTAGAAAACTCTGAGTTATCGATAAGTCAAAATTCATTGGAGAACTCTGAGTTATCGATAAGCCAAAATTCACTAGAGAACTCTGAGTTGTCGACAAGTCAAATTTGACTCGAGAACTCTAATTATCGACAAGTCAATTAGCCATTAGAGAACTCAGAGTTATCGCTAAGTCAAAGTGAAGATATAAAGACTAGAGATCTCTACAAGCCAAATTCTTTTATAGAGAACTCAGAGACCTCTACAAGTCAAATTTGCTATGGAGTATTAGAGATCTCGATAAGCCAATATACTTATTGAGATGTCAAGTTCTCTATAGATCAAATGGAATTCTCGAGGTAAAATCTCAAAGTACAAAATTACATATCTGTTCAATATCCAAGATTAACAATCAGCAAACAATCCAAACAGCTGGATTGACAAAAAGCAGTTTGAAGGATGTGCAAGATCAATGGTGAAGATTACCTGACAAAGGAAGATCAAGATAATCACAGGATGCTAAAGATATGCTAAGCCATAAATAGAAGATATATTTTTCTATAAATGGAAATGACAAGTGACTGTTTAAAAAAGCTAATAGCATGTCCTATTGTACACTGTGTAAACCAGCAGTTAACTGGATTATAAAGTTATCACTGGTCCTTTAGTCAGAAGTAACAATTTAGAAAGAAAATCTTGTAACTCTCTCAAGTAGAAGCTAAGCTCTTTATCAATAAAGAGCCTAGAATTTTTTTAGCAAAACATTCTTAATTTCAATATAAAATCAAGTGAGTTTTGAAGATTTATGTTCTTTTATTTTCTGCAAGCTTGATCTCTGCATGAACACATTTTTACTACAAGATTTAGTTTACTTTGTTCATCCATAAAAGATTCAAGAAAAACTCAAAAACAGTAAAACACATTCACCCCCCTCCCTTCTGTGTGATATTCATTTCCTAACAAGTGGTGTCAGAGCAAAATCTGAAAGTAAACAGATTCAAGATCTTGGAAGAATGAATACACAGAAAATCAATAGCATCAAAATTCCTACCTTTAACAAAGTAACTACACTCTTTGGAAAAAGAAAATGTTATTATTTATCAGGATGGCCAATCCACTCTATATTCAGATACTCAAAAATTGGTCCCTTCACTCCTATGGTTAGAGTTGAAGAATCAACAGATAGTGATATGGTCATTCCAGCTCATTATGCTACAAAAGACCCTTCTGAGTATGATGAGCCTAAAAAAGAGAATGCTTCCCTGGATAGTGGCTTGTAATTGATATTGATTGAGTCACTTGACAATGTGATGTATAACAATATTGTCAACTGTGACACTACCAATCAAATATGGGAAAAGATTTAGATACTCTCTGAGGGAACTGAGGAAGTTAGATCTAATCAAAGAAGGATACTGATTGCACAGTATGAGGGTTTCATGGCCAAGCCAAAGAAAAGTATAACTGATGTGTTTGAAAGGTTTAACAAGCTGATAAATGATTTGCAGCTCCATGACAAATACTATGAAGCTGAAGAAGTGAACCTGAAGTTCTTGCTTACTCTCCCTGATCATTTGGAACAAAAAATCTCAGCAATCAGGGAAGGGAGAGATCTGAGCAGAATAACACTGAAAGTTCTATATGGAATTCTCAAAACATATTAACTAGAAATGATTCAAAAGAAATAATTGAGATATGGTCAGGGACATGTTGTAGATGTCTCAAGTACTTTAATTTTCAATGAAAGCCAAACATCTATTGATGAGCCAAGATCTCAAATTCCAGTTGCCTCAACAAGTGAGCAAAGAACAAATAATTCATAAGAACAAGTCATTCTGGAATTGGAAGAAGATGAGTTCTACACTCTTGATGAACTGGATGAGCTAGATCAGTCTATGGCTTATTTGGCTAGAAAATTCTCCAATATTAGATTAAAGAAGCAAAGATTTTTAAAGGGTAAATGATAGTCTCTCAACAAAAGACAGCATCTGGAAAGGAAAAGGGAAGTACACTTCTAATAGCAAGAATGGTTACAAAACTGGATTTGTTCACATATCCAAGATAAGGTGCTACAACTGTGATGAGTTGGAGCATTTTACTATAGAATGCAGGAAACCTAAAAAAGTAAAGAAGGATAAAGCTTATCTTGAATTGGAAGCAAAGTATGAAGCTCTTCTGAAGAAACAGCAAATCAATGCTTATATTGCAGAGGGTAAAAGTTGGGATGACTCTGAAAATTATGAAGATGAAGAATTTGGAAATTATGCACTCATGGCCTTGGAGCAAGGAGAATCATCCTCATCTAAATCACAGGTAACAACTCTTACAACCAATGATTTAAATGTGAGTCAATATAAGGAAACTGTAGTGAAGATGAGCACATAAATGTTTCACATTCACACAAGCATGGTTGCTGCTAATGAAGAAGTTAGCAGATTAACAAAGATAAATGAGAAGCTTGAAAGTGAAAAGCAAGAAAATGAATTGTTGCTGGTGGAGCTTGATGATGTAAAGCAGGAGAATGCTTATCTCAAGAACAAGCTCAAGTGTGCAAATGAAATTGAAGTAGTGCTAAGGGAGAAGCTGGAAAAGAATGAAGTAAAATTGAAGTCTTTCAGAAATGCATCTGAGCTGGTTGGACAATACCATGAGAAAAATAAACCAGGTACATATATTGTTATTGGTCTTGACTATGATGCCATGAACAGAAAGAAGAAAGAGATTGGTGACAGAGGAAAATCAACAGCTAATGAAAATGTTCCAGCTATGCTGAAAAAGGTTGTATCACCTATGTTCAAAGCATGTGAAGTCAACATCAGTGAAGAAGAATTGATCATCAAGCAAGAAATTACTGATGAGGACAAAGAGAAGAAAACTGCAGAATCAACTCAGTCTTCCAATACTGAAGAAAAGCTTATGGACAAACAAAGTCCCAAGACACCTGTTAAAGAGACCAAAAATGAAGATGCAAGAAAGAAAATGAAAAATAGAAATGGAAAAGTAGGGATTAACAAAAGCAACAATTTTGCTTATGTTGCAGATGCTCCAAGAAAGAAATGTGAAAAAGGTGGCTCTGTGAATCACCTAACTCACCTTTGTAAAAAGGCAGTTAGCAAGCCAACTCAAGGATCCTGCAAATACAATGAAGCAAATGCGAATGATCCCTACTCCTTTCATGACAAGTTTGACTACATACCTTGCAACTTAAAAGTGATGAAAAGTTTCCACAAACTGAGAGTAGACCTCAAAGAAACAAAAATTGGGACTATAATAGAAAAGGGAAAATGCTCAACAGTCAATGAACTCTATTTTATCTGAAAATACTCATTCTACGTCTGCTAAATCAGTTAACAAGAAGAAAGTACCCAACACTGCTTGGGTTGCTAAACATACTTAAAACTCATTGTGTGTAGGGCAAAGTAAAGAAAGTCATCTTGATCATAGAAAGTGGATGTTCCAAGCATATGACAGGTGATAAAGCCCTGCTATCATAGTTTGAGGAGAAACCTGGCTCTTTGGTGACCTTCGGAGACAACAGTAAAAGATTCACAATGGGATATGGCAAAATTATTTCTGAAAATGTTGTCATTGATGATGTAGCACTGGTAGTTGGTCTTGGAGTGAATCTTCTCAGTGTTAGCCAATTTGCAGACAAAGGCTTTGAAGTTTTATTCAACAAAGAAGAATGAACTTTTGTCAGCAAGAAAACTGGTGAAGTTGCTCTGAAAGGAGCAAGGAAAGGAAGCTTGTTTGTTGCAGACTTAAACTCAATAAATAAGGATGAAATTTGTTGCTTCTACACCAAGGCATCAGAAGAACAAAGCAAGCTATGGCATAAGAAGCTGTCTCACTTGAATTTCAAGACAATTAACACCTTTATCAAAGAGGAGTTGGTAAGAGACATGCCTAAGCTAGAATTTGCTCAAGTTGAAGTTTGTGAATCTTATCATAAAGAAAAATGAAAAGATCAAGTCACAAGTCAAAAACTATGAATTCTATAAGTGCACCATTACAGCTCATTCACATGGACTTCTTTGGGCCACTAAATGTCTTATCAATTTCAAGGAACAAATATGCACTAGTGATGGTGGATGATTTCTCAAGATACACTTGGGCAGAGTTCATGCACTCTAATGATAAAACTCCATACATCATAATTGAGCACATCAAGAAGATAGAAAAACAGGCTAAAGATTACAATTGTGTAAAAAGATTGAGAAGTTATAATGGAACAGAATTCAGAAATGCTACACTGAGTGAATTATGCAAAAGTAAGGGCATTGTTCAAGAATTCTCAGCTACTAGAATACCTCAATAAAATGGAGTAGTTGAAAGAAAGAACAGAACATTAGTTGAAGTTGCTAGGACAATACTGCAAGATGCCAAGTTGCCAACAAGTTTCTGGGAAGAAGCTGTTAACACTGCATGCTACACTCAGAACAGATATCTCATCAACAAGGCATATGGAAAATCACCTTAATCAATCATGTCTAAAAGAAAGCCTAATATAAAGCATCTTCATGTGTTTGGAAGCAAGTGTTACATTTTGAAAGACAACTCTGAATATGTGGGAAAATTTGACTCAAAAGTCTTTGAAGCAATTTTTCTGGGATATTCATTGGAAAGAACAACCTACAAAGTTTATGTGATTGATCAAAAAAAGATTATGGAAAGCACATATGTGACTTTTGATGATGACATGTGTCCAGGCTTGGAATGCCTTGATGATAATGAAGTTGAAGCCCTTGCATTTGAAAACCTCAACATTAATAGTGATTCTGATGCGGAAGATGAAGTTGATGTACAATAAATGATAAATGAAGAGACTACTCAACACGAAAATCGTGGAAGTGGAAGCTCATCTCAAACACCTGAATTTGATAGCACAAACTCAGGGGGAGAAAGAGAAAAGGATCTAGTAATCATACCAATAATGAAGAAAATAATGAAGGCACAAGTCAACAAACTCGTACAAGGAAGTGGGATAGAAATCACACTAGAGAAGCAATTATTGGTGATCCTACTGCTGGTGTGAGGACTAGAAGTGCAACTGCTAATGAGTGCCTACATGCATGTTTTCTGTCTCACGTAGAGCCTATGACAATTGATGAAGCTCTACTAGATCCTTATTGGATATCTTCCATGCAGGAAGAGCTGAATCAGTTTGAAAGAAACAAAGTTTGGGAATTGGTTCCTGCACCAAAGAATAGAAGCATTATTGGAACAAAATGGGTGTTCAGGAACAAGATGGATGAAAATGGTATAGTCACCAGAAAGAAAGCAAGGTTGGTTGCAAAAGGCTACTCACAAGAAGAAGGAATTGATTTTGATGAAACTTTTGCTCCAGTTGCAAGACTTGAAGCAATAAGGATTTTTCTAGCATTTGCTGCACACTCAAATTTCGAAGTGTATCAAATGGATGTCAAGAGTGCCTTTCTGAATGGTGAGCTAGAAGAAGAAGTTTATGTGCAACAACCATCTGGCTTTGAAGATCCATAATTTCCAAATTTTGTGTACAAGTTACTCAAGGATCTATATGGACTAAAACAGACACCTAGAGCTTGGTATGACACACTGTCAGAATTCTTACTGAAGCATGGTTTTACTAGAGGTAGCATAGACAAGACTCTCTTCTACAAGAAATATGGTGATGATATTATCCTAGTTCAGATCTATGTGGATGATATCATCTTTGGTTCTACAAATGAGAAGCTTTGTCAAAGATTCTCTAAGCTTATGCAAAGTGAATATAAAATGAGTATGATGGGAGAACTGAGTTACTTTCTTGGACTTTAAGTCAGTCAAAGAAGTGATGGTATCTTCATCAGCCAAACTAAGTATGTCAAGGATTTATTGAAAAAGTTTGGTATGATTGATTGTTCACCTGCATCTACACCTATGTCTACTGCAATAAAGTTGGATGAAGATAAAAAGGGCAAGAGTATAGATATTTCAAGCTATAGAGGAATGATTGGTTCACTGCTTTACTTAACTGCTAGTAGACCAGACATCATGTTTGCTACATATTTGTGTGCAAGATTTCAAGCCAATCCAAAAGAATCACATTTGATGGCTGTGAAAAGGATTTTCAGATATTTGAAGGGGACTCAAAACTTGGGATTATGGTATCCTAAAAGAACTGATTTTGAAGCTGTTGGTTACACAGATGCAAATTTTGTTGGATGTTGGATTGACAGGAAGAGTACTAGTAGAAGCTGTCAATTTCTTGGTCAAAGACTTGTATCCTGGTATAGCAAGAAACAACAATCTATATCAACTTCTACAGCTGAGGTTGAATACATAGCTACATGAAGTTGTTGTGCTCAAGTACTTTGGATTAGAAATCAGCTAATGGATTATGGCCTAGTGTTATACAAAATTTCTATGATGTGTGACAATACTAGTGCTATATATATAGTAGCTAATCCAGTTAATCACCTTAGTACATATCACATTGATGTAAGGTACCACTTTATTAGAGAACATGCTACAAAAGGTACCATTGAGCTCATTTTTGTTCCAATAGAAAAACAATTAGCTGACATTTTTACTAAACCTTTGGATGAAGCAACTTTCACTAGACTTGTAGGTGAAATTGAAATGCTTAATTCTTCATCCTAAGGCAAGAACTCAGCTAATGTTTTGCAGTAGATTAATTTCTAATAAATCAATCTTTATTTCATTTAAATTGAAAATTAACTGAAATATGAATTATAAATATTTCAGAAATCTCTGCATATTTATTTTTCAAAATTCAAAATTCAAATTGGAATTTTTCAAATTCTAAGTAAACTGCTTAGTTGTTAATTTACATTATTAATATATAAAATTAACACAAGGCAAAATTATATTGGTCAAAAGTATATAGAGAACTGAGTTCTCGATAAGTCTAAATGACTTATCGACAAGTCATTTTAAGATTTCTCGAGTGAGTTCTCGACAAGTCAATTTACTGACTTCTCGAGTGACTTCTCGATAATCTTAATTATGACTTATCAATAAGTCCTTGTAGAGTTCTCTAGTAGTGTTAATTCACAGAGTTCTCTACAGGTACAATTTTTGACTTATCAATAACTCAGAACTGAAATAATTTAATTTAATAAATTATTTTGGGTAAAAATACTTTTGAAAAATTTATTCTAATTTTGTTTTAAATTTATTCAAATAAAAGTTCAAATTAATTCATCCATTTTTGGACAACTGGGTATTTATTTGACATCTCGATAAGTCAATTTTCAGTTCTCTATAAGAGTAATTTAAAATGACTTCTCGATATGTACTTCATTTCTTAAAATGACTTCTCGATAGACAAATTTCAAACGTCTATTTTTGAGTTCTCGACAAGTCATTCACTTTTACTATAAATACCCAAACTTCTCGATACAAATACATACTTACAATTTTTGAGCTAAAGGTTAAAGGAATGAGCATAATCTCTAAAGATGGGAAATTTCTAAACATCAAAGCTGGTGGATTCTCAAGGTTTAGAATAAATTTGCTAGACAGTGGTTACCCCAAGGTAGCAAGATAAAAACTTGTATAAGCTCTAAGTGGAACACCTATCATAGAAGAACTTGAAATTCTAGATCACTTGAAGGATGTTCTTAGGGAAGAAGCAAATACAAAAACTGTCTTTAGCTGATACTTGTAACCATTGAACCTTGTAAATCTTATGTTATACAAAAGGTGTAATTCTATCAAGCTTTATGTATTAATTTTATTTTCCATCATTTTAAACTTGGGGTTAGTCTTGTTAACAGGCATGAATTTTTGTTAAGCAATCTTCTCACAAATTGGGGGAGATTGTTGTGCAAGACATGTCTGTACCTTAACAATACTAAGACAATTTGTCAACCTTAAGTAAGTTGTACTGAAGTCTTTTTCTATAAACAGTGTCAAGCCTAAGAATTATATCTGGAAGAAGATCAAGAAGATCATGCCTCAGAATAAATCTGTTTTAGGAAAAATATTCTAAGTCAAGATCTCTACAAGTCACATATTTAGTGTTATAGATAAGTAATTCGAGAACTCAAAATGACTTATCGGGAAGTCAGGAAAGGCACTAGAGAACTCACAGAGATATCGACAAGCCAAATTGAAGACATGGAGGTTGGAGATATCGACAAGTCATTTCTTCACTAGAGAACTCAGAGTTATCGACAAGTCAATATTCATTAGAGAACTTTGAGTTATCGATAAGCCAAAATTCATTAGAGAACTCTGAGTTATCGATAAGCCAAAATTCACTAGAGAACTCTGAGTTGTCTACAAGTCATATTTGACTAGAGATTTCTAAGTTATCGATAAGTCAATTAGCCATTAGAGAACTCAGAGTTATCGATAAGTCAAAGTGAAGATATAAAGACTAGAGATCTCTATAAGCCAAATTCTTTTATAGAGAACTCAGAGACCTCTACAAGTAAAATTTGCTATGGAGTATTAGAGATCTCGATAAGCCAATATACTTATCGAGATGTCAGGTTCTCTATAGACCAAGTGGAGATCTCGAGGTAAAATCTCAAAGTACAAAATTGCAGATCAGTTCAATATCCAAGATCAACAATCAACAAACAATCCAAACAGCTGGATTGACAAGTCTAGAAAAAGCAGCTTGAAGGATGTGCAAGATCAATGGTGAAGATAACTGACGAAGGAAGATCAAGATAATCACATGATGCTAAAGATATGCTAAGCCAGAAATAAAAGATATACTTTTCTATAAATGGTAATGACAAGTGATTGTTTACAAAGCTAATAGCATGTCTTATTGTACACTGTGTAAACCAGCAGTTAACTGGATTATAAAGTTATCACTGGTCCTTTAGTCAGAAGTAACAATTTAGAAAGAAAATCTTGTAACTCTCTGAAGTAGAAACTAAGCTCTTTATCAACAAAGAGCCTAGAAATTTTGTAGCAAAACATTCTTAATTTTAATATAAAATTAAGTGAGTTTTGAAGATTTGTGTTCTTTTATTTTCTGCAAGCTTGATCTCTGCATGAACACATTTTTACTACAAGATTTAGTTTACTTTGTTCAGCCATAAAAGATTCAAGAAAAGCTCAAAAATAGTAAAACACATTCACCCCCCCACTCATTTCCTAACAATCTGAGATTTATATGACCGCTACAAAACGTAGTTTAGACATTAGGATGAAATCTAGAGTTCCAATAGCAAGAAAATCATAGAAGAGTTCATAAAAACTGATAGTTCTTCTCAAAAGTTATTATATATAATGACCAATACGAAACAGGAAATGTAAACAATTTTATTTATTTATTATATTTAAAGTACGTTTATAATGTCGTTGCAAAGTGCAGATTAGTAAACTAGCTATAATATTTTTTTATTAGTTTTTTGTTTGACGAGAGAGCTGCTCAAACTAATTTTTATCTAATTTATAATATTAGTATATATCAGAATTTGTAAAAATTTCATGATGTCGCCTCTCTTTGCGGTTTTATTTACTATATATATATATATATTAAATATTGTATATTCTTACTGTTTTAATATCGTATTAGTTTTATTTGTGATACCGTTCTGGTTCATTTAATTTGTATTAGTTTCCAGCTCGTTTTATTAAACGTGTTGGTTTCGCTCGACTCGTGAAAATAGAAGAGCCGAGTTCGGGAAGATGTTTAGGCTCAATTAATAGTAAAATTAAATGAGTCAGCTCGCCCAACTCGTTAAAACTGGCTCGTTTAAAATGAGCTAGCTCGACTCGACTTATGAAATTAAACGGCTCGAGTTCGGACATAAATTTAGGCTCGGTTAGTTAAAACAGTCGGCTCGACTTGAATTACGCCCGCTCAAAAATTGGCTCGCTTGGCCAAAATTATAGTGGTAATTCATAGTGGATATTACCCGAAGAAATTGATAATAACATCTAGACTAGAGTCAGCCACTTGACACTTGGCCTATATATAATTTAGGATCCATTCATCTAGATTATTTAAAAAGTATAGTTACAAAGTATTTTTAAATAACGATGCTGCGGTATATATCTCAAGCCTTGTGGGAGTAGTATATATACCCATATAATAAAAGAGATGACTACAACTTAAATGGATGATTACATTGAATATTGTATATCATTCTGGTAAAAGATTTAGATTTATGTTCTAAAAGTTTTCTTGTGGAATTATAATATTATGTATACCCTCTAGTTTCACAAGACTGCAAGCTACTAATCACGTAAAGTTTAGATGGAAAGAAATGGCAGATTAAGACGAAGAAACTAAAAACACGCGATGTTATAAATCATGACGATAATCACTACTACATTATACTTGCCTCGATCCGTAATTTAATATTGTTAATCATGCATGACTACATCATTTTATATGTTCGCTTAACAGATGTACAATTAGTTTCATGGTTACTTATCAACTTGTGGCCCAACTTAATTTTATTCCCTCTTAAAAATCTCACTTATCAGAACTCTGGTGTCTTGGTGAATGCCCAAGTGTATGCCAAAACGGAGAGCCATGGAGCCAAGCAATACTAAGGAGAGCACAATTAGACTGACTTAACCAATGCTGATGAAGTCTAACTCCACGATATGGGCCCTAAAGATGAAACTGTTTATGCAAGCGCATGGTGTATGGGACGCAATTGATCCAAAGGATCCCAAGGAGAGCTTAGAATAGAGAACGGATAAAATAGCACTTGCAGGGATCTATCAAGCAATCCCTGAGGACGTACTTTTGTCTGTGGCCGAAAAGAAAACAGCAAGGGAAGCATGGGATGCAATCAAAACTCTATGTCTAGGGGCTGATAAAGTGAAGAAGGCGAGAGCTCAAACTTTTAAATCCGAGTTTGAATCGATGGCCATCAGATAAATAGAGGACCTTGATGATTTTTGTGCAAGATTAAGTGGTGTGGTGACGAACATCCGAGCATTGGGTGAGACGGTTGAGGAGACATACGTGGTCAAGAAACTACTTCGAGCAATACCCACAAGATTCTTGCAAATAGCTTCAGCCATTGAACAATTTGAAAACCTGGATACCATGTATGTAGAAGAAATTGTTGGATCTCTCAAGGCACATGAAGAGAGATTGAAGGGACATACAGAAGCCAATGGTGGACAACAACTATTACTGACGGAGGAAGAATGGGTAAAGCGTGAAAGAAGTAAAGGAAAATTATTGTTGTCAAGAGAAGAGTGGCTGAAAAAGATGAGAAAAGGGGGTTATGGGAGTAGCAGTGACAACCGAGGTAGAGACTATGGACGTGGACCGCGTGATAGAAGTCAAGTGAGATGTTTCAATTATCAAGCTTACGGACATTACGCAGGAGAATGTAGGAAATCAAAACGAGAGAGGGAGCAAAAGTCTGAGATAAATCTAACCCAGACAACTTACAATGAAACTGCACTCCTTATTTTCAAGTGCAGAGGTGCAAAGAAAGGGATGGTGCTGCTAAATGAAGGTGGAATGAGCCCAACGATTAAGTCAAATGCAAATAGTACGGGTGGTGAATCAAATGTTTGGTACCTAGATAATGAGGCCAGTAACCACATGTCCGGACAATGATCAAAGTTCAAGAATTTGGACAAAAAGGTGACAGGAAAGGTGAAGTTCGGAGATGGGTCCATAATAGACATCAAAGGAAAAAGGTTTGTCCACTTTACTTGCAAGAACGGTGAAGAAAGAGACTTACAAGAGGTATATTTTATTCCCACGCTCTATAATAATATAATTAGTTTGGGTCAACTATCAGAGTGTGGTAATAAGGTGATCTTATCAGGAGATTACTTGTTGATCTATGATAAGAGTGAAAAATTGTTTGTAAAAGGAAAAAGAACTAATAACAGATTATATAAGCTGGTTATGGGAGAAGAGAGAGGTATATGTTTCTTGACCAAGGCAGAGGAGAACTCATGGCTTTGGCATCTGCGACTGGCCATATAAATTTCAAAGCTATGCTTCTCATGGCCAGCAATAAGATGGTATATGGTTTTCCGGATTTGGTTCACCTAAAGGAAACATGTAGTGGATGTCTATTCGAAAAACAAGTACGACGTCCATTCCCTTCCAAAACTAATTATGCTACTACAAGGAGCCTAGGACTTATCCATGGGGATATTGGTGGTCCCATTGCACCAGGTTTGGGCCAGGTTTCAACTAACACTACAAGAAAATTGACTTTTACCTACCAGTTGTATAAGTAGGTAAAAGTATGATATTTGTAGGTAACTAGAAATACCTACCAATAAAGTATTGGTCAAGATTGGTAGGTAAAAGTTAGTGGAGAAAGACTCATTATCTACACATTTATATATTGGTAGGTAATATAATTTGTGGACCCCACAATAATAACTAGTCATCAGATGATGTGTCACTAGCTTACATGGCCATCACAGCTTATATGTCACTTATGTGGCATGCCACCATGTCATCTAGTCTAATTACACGTGGCGCCTTATGGATGTTCCACATGCACCTCCAAGACGTGCCACGTGGCACTGTCTGAAGGTGCCACGTGGCAGCTCAGGGTCATAGCATGTGGCGCCTCCATGGCGTTCCACGTGGCGCTTCCTTGATGTGCCACATGGTACCTCATTGATGAGTCACGTGGCACCTTATTGAGGTGCCACATGTCTCGTTAATGCGCCACATGTTAGCTCTTAATCATTACCACCTCATTTATAATTATGACATGTCGTGTTTCAGAAATGTGACATTTGTCAATTTTATTAATGGTAACATCTTATTTTATCATGATACAAATACAATTTCTCGCACACAATTTTTTTGAATTAAAGAAACAATCCATAATTACATAATTCTTTTTTTTTAACGCATAATAACCTACAAAATCAAAAATGTCTAATAAGTTACATAGAATTTAAAGTTCCTACAATAATTAAAGAAAGTTTAAAATAAATCATTTAAATTTGCATCCAAATCATCATTTATGGGAGATGTCTTTGGTGGTGCCATAAGGTTGTTTTGGCGTAGCACGTTAATAACTTCGTCAAGACGATTATTGGCCTCATTAAGCTGTTGAACTAACTCTTGATAACTCGGTTGATTAGACTCGATAGTAGTACCACAGGCTCTTTTGTTGGTTTTTCCACCAGATCTTCCCCATCCTCGTAAATGTACAAAATCACGACCAAGTACTGCTTCCATGATTTCTTTATCTGACATTTCTTCTGGAGAATGACTTTCTCTAATATCTATCATTTTATCCTGGTTAATTACACATTATTTTAAGTCAGTACCTCAAAGCAGAGTAAAACAAAGTAACTAAATGTGTAGGAGGTAAAAAACAAAGATAAATTAACTCACATATAGCTCTTGAAGGCCTGGACCAGTCCATCCATTTTTATCAAAATGATTTAGACGCCATGTTTCAATTTGTCCTGTTGAAGAAGTTAATTCCATTCCACGCCGAATATGATGGCGTGTTGTTGACACTGATCCATTTTTAGACTCCCATGGTCTTTTAGATCGATTGATGGTATTTTTAACAGCTCTTTCCTAAGAAAATAAAATAGAGTAAATTAATAAAATATTAAGAAAATAACAAAAGTGATCAATAAAAAACAAATTACCTTAAAATCATCAGTGCACCATCGATCACATCAGATCTCCCAATCTTCTTGCTGGTCCTCATTTAGGTCTGGATGTCGTTTTTTCTTCGCCATCTCAACATTTTTTATACCTCCAATGCATTTAAAATACATATGTAACTTATATTTGTTCGTTTTTCATGCTTTTCTCATTTGATTATCAATGCACAATGTAGTAGTTTTATCCTGCAAGTCAATGTCAAATTTTTCCTGCGTAGATAAAATAAAATATATCATAAACGGGTATCTATGGAACTCAAAAGAATAAATGAATGAAAACAAGATATAAATTGAAAGAATAAATAAATGAAAATAGGATCTAACAAATAATCTAAGTGATACCTTATACTGCATGAAACTTCATGATAAACACTTTATAAACACTCATTTTCTTAATATCCTTCTAGATAAGGGATACCATTTTTAATTTTATCTTCCTCCCTATACAAGTGATTTATATGATATTATAATCTGTATATACAAGGGCAAAATGAAGATGCAGTGGTGATTTTGATCATTTACCAATTATATTGGTTAAAAAAATAATAGACATGCTCATGAATTAAACTCTAAATCATTTCTAAATCATTGCCCTATTTCTTTTTCAGCATAGTTATATTTACGTTTTCTGGTCTCACTACAAGTACTTCCATATTAAAATTCCCGCTTAAATATTGGCACCAGATAGAACAAAAGTAGTAATAATTGCATGTACATGCACAATTATATCATATCTTTATCTTTTTCACTAAAACTTCATTTACAATCTCATTTTATATCTAACAGTAATTTTATTATGTTCTGCTATTTTCATATTTAAAATCATAGTTATGATATATATTAATTATCTCTTATTATTATTAAATTCTCTTGATTTCCATTTTCACATTACAGCGGAAGTGAAAGTCTTTTGACAAGAAGTTCAATCAGAGGGACATGTGTTGCTAGGTGATAGGAGTCACCATAGTAATGGGATTTTTTACTTTAATTACTTATCTGAGTTCATTATTTATAATTAAAGAATATAAGCAGAAGATATTACACATTGCTAATCAGTGCTTATGATTTTTTTATCACATAATTATGCAGCTTTTTACTTTGGGCCAAAGAGTTTTGTATCTTCACAATGTTAAACCTTATAATCCTATATATATAAAAGTACTGTGTGTGCAAATTAGGTGCTATTTAAACACTGCTGGTTATGATTACTTAATTTGTTATGTTATATATTTCTTATCTATAGTCAACTAGGCTTGCATACATGAGGATAACTTTATCATATAGACCTGGCAGAGTAATTAGGAGTATCCTGGTAGATTATATTACATGGAATAATACTAAATAAAAAATAACTTCGACTAACATCATATGTTAATGACAACACAAATTATTATAGTTTTAAAATCATTGATCAGTATCATATGCCAGTACTTTAAATTATATAAAAGCATATTATCAAATTTATAGAAACTTGAGATAGGATATATATAAACATAAATGCATAACAATGTTAGAAAAATTACCAAAAGATAATTACGTAGTGGTGCTCTGACCTCTTCAGGAACGAGTCTCCAATCTTTATAAGAAAATGTACCATGATTACGAACAATAAATCCAATCTCATTATTAAATTTCTCTGCATTATTACATATTGGTTGGCTACAATCTGCATCAAAAATAACTAGTAGCTTTACCGTTGCGGATGCCTTAGCGATTCTTGAAGTCCCCATTCCACGAGTTGCTTTGCGTGGGTTAACTTTTCATTCTACATGATCTCAACAAAAAAATCACAATGCAATATACCAAAATAATAAAGGGACACAAAGTAAATTACAAACTACCTGCTCTTGTTTTGTTAACATTTTCACCTGCCAACGGAGTTTTTGCACTGGGTTCTATAGTCTTAGCATCAATAAGACTGTCTCCTTTTGATTCAATTGTACAGACATTTGTATCATTTGTTAGTATCTCTTTTTGATTACGTGCAATAGACCGAGTGGTGCGGCGTCCAGGCGACATGATACGTAGTCCTGTCCAATTGATTACAAAATTTGAAGATTACTTAAAAGAAATATAGTTTACGGACAAAGCCATTTTTTAGTACTAGCTACATCCTTAATATTCAATAGGGAAGTAATAACTTCTGAGTTCATATTATAAAAATTTTCATCCATGTCATGACCCGTTTATTGGTTTTAAAACCAAGGGTAGTTTTAATTTTATAGAACATGATGTCAATTCCCTGTTTAGTAGTTAGATGCATATTAATATCAAATCAAATAGCCCATTGCACACACTAACCTTAAACTAAATGTATTAGATTATAACACACATATAGTCATACCTATCATCTATATACCAAAAATACATACACTAATACATATTGATGATCATGCTTATATAACTTATTTGTTTAATCACACACAAATAAAGAAATTGAGAGATTGATTAGCGATGAAAGAAAAATAAGTAAAGAAACCAGAGATTGATTACCTATTAGAGAATAAGAAGCACACTTAGCTTTGGCTAAACTTGGGAGGCCGTTAAACTTTGGAGGCAGTTGTTTGAGAGGTGGATGATAGATGACCCAATTTTGAATGGAATGAGGGATAAGTTTTCACAATTATACCTAATCTTATACATCTAGGTAGATAAAATATTTAAAATTAATAAAAAAATGGGGGGAATGTTAAGCGCCAGAACCAAAAATTTCACATTACATTTTTTATCACAATACTTAATTTTTGCACTTATTGAAATATATAATAATATTAAAGCTATCAAATTTAGCTAGATCTTTTTTAAAATAATTAGGCTTATTTATCTTATAAATTATTATGTATTATTATTTGTTCAAAATAATTAATGATTTACTAAAGAGTTAATTTTAAATAAATTACTCAAAAAAATTATATAATTTTTTCAATATCAAATATATTAAAAATTTCAAATTCAACTCGTGTTTTTCTTTGTATCAATTTGTGACATACACATAACTACAAATCTTACCAGAAGCATTATTATTTTTAATTTTTACATCAAAATATATACATATCAAAAAAATTACCAAACAGTTTATCTGATTTTTACAACAACACTTTTTTGAGCAGTACTTTTTCTAACAGAATTTTGAACCGTAATTCCAAACAGAGCCTTAATCTGTTAAGCCCCACTCACACAAACACACATATATATATATATATATATATATATATATATGAAATTGTTGTATAAAAAATAAAAATTTAAATTTACATAAGAATTAATATTCTTAAAATGATTCAAAAAATCACTTTAATCTAATCCAAAAATTAACCAAATGAAAATTCCTAGAAACTTAATTGAAAAAAATAAGAAATAACTATGAACAATGAAAATTGAAAAATTATCTAAATCGACACTGACCTGAAACAAAACATCCTGTCATTTCAAATAAAATAAGGAAGAAATGTATGAACTCAAATGTAAATTCAAATGAGAGAGCTATTATCGAATTTTAATATAAGTGTCTGTTTGGATTTTCTTATTTATTATTTTAAAAACATGATTTTGATTTTAAACTCTTAAAAAAATATTGTATGTATGATTAAAAACGTGTTATTTACTCTCTCAATCTAAAATTATGTATCATGTACTAAATTCTTGGTGCCAATACATATGTTGAAGAATTAAGAAAATTATAAAAAACTATTTTATTAGAAAATATATTTAATCCATTTTAAAAATAGATTTAATCGGATCAAGTGACATGAATTGTCAAAATTATATAAAGTGTAGAGCAAATAATAAGTCTAAAAAAGTGACTTTCATATAAATTATCTAAAAAATATTATTAAGTATACAAGATTATCAAAATAAATAATGTACATGTGTTTAAATTATTTTAAATGTTTTTAGAACTGCTAATTATATTTGGGTTCCGTGCATATCTATACATAATTTAAATGGGAAAATAACTACAAAAACTAATCAGGTCATAAAATTTTAAAGTTTTGCTACACAGTAAATTTTTTAATAAATGAATGGTTGTTCAAAAGGGATTTTCTAATAAATGCAACAAACTCACAAATAAATTTATAAAGAAGCATTGCATATCAGAAAAATTCTTCTATATTTTTCCAAGAAAATAATTTATCACTGGAGTAATCTGCATAATTTGTCCGTGCCACTTCTTCTCTGGGAAAAAGCTCCATGATAGCACTGAATATAATATATAAATTTTAAGACAAAAATCATGGTGATGCCAACATTGGATCTCTCTTGAAAACATTTGCTTCAGAACTGGACAGGTTGCAGGTTCATAAAAACTTCTCCTGGGGCTTTAAATGATGCAAAGTACTCAAACACCTGACAAGGACATAACACCTATTAACAAATTATATTTGATCAGGCACCAAACATTTTGCAGAGCATTCCTGGAGTCCCATAGATTAAAAAAAATAAAAAAAAATTAAGCAACAAGGATGTTAGAATTTACTATAGGATTCTTAGAAGAATAGCTTATTTTAGATTTTTCATAAGTGCACAAGGAATCTCAGCTGCATAAGTAAGTCAATTATAGCTTTTAGATATTATTTGGCTATTTGCACACCTTAGTAGGCTAGTAGCCAAAGTAGTCACAATTAAACCAACACTGATATATATTTCAATACAACCATACAGGTCACATTTTTTCAGAACTGTGAGAGACAGGTGACACTACAAGTGAATTGTATTTTCCTACCCAGAGAAAGCCACAAGGCAGTCCATATTGCCATACCACTAAAGAACCAACATTTATATGCATTTTTCAAGTTAGTTATACCTGTACATCACAACAAAAGTAGTAAAACATGGAAAAAACATTAAGAAATCCAAGAAACTGCGAAAACAAGTACATAGATAACACAAGTACTTACGGTAAATAAAGGGTTATAGAGATCGCAGAGAAGACTGGAACAATAAGCCTGCACCAGGTCTACATATTTTACAACAAGTACAACAGTTAAAGAAGCTGAAAAAAAATCCAATTGAGCATCTGGGCAATTTTAATGATGATCTAAGACAGAGTTTCACACATTCACAAAAATATAATTAATTACACACCAAACATTTCGCAGGAGTCCTCGAGATTAATGAACAAACTACAATTTACTAACGTAAAAGGAATTATACACAATTCTAAGAAACCATGAAAACATGTACATGGATCAGGTACTTACAGTAAATAAAGGAATTATACAAAATTCTGAGGAGAATCATCATGCATCTGACTCTGTGTCAAAAGTTTCGTCACTGTCATCGTCACTCGAACAAAGTATTTCATTATCATTCAAGAAAATATCTCCATCATCATAACCTTCAATTAGTTCAGTTTCCTCTGAATCATCTTCTTCATAAGAAGGTTGTTTTTCATTGTTGACGAATAATTTATCGACAAGTTCACCTGAAACACTTAGAGATGCAACATCTTTTCGAACTAATGATGAGCTTTCAATCAAATCTTCAATTGGTTTAAAAGGTGGCAATTGAATTGATTCTTCTTCTTGGAACACATCATTACTTGGTTGATAATTTGACACTTCACATAATTCAGGAATGTCGTACACATTCCTATGATTTACTTTCTGGACAAACCTCCAGTATGAATCACGCTTTATATCACGAAGATAAAAAACTTGTTGAGCTTGAGTTGCCAAAATGAACGGCTCAGTAGGATACCAATCTGTTGATGTATTCACGGATGTCATATTGTTATCCACATAGATTGATCTACCTTTTGGATTAGAGTTATACCACTTGCATCGAAATAAAAAAACTTTTCGATTGAATTGGTATGACAGCTGCAAAATCTCTGTTAAGGTTCCATAGTACACAATGTCATCACTATCATGATCACCCTCGGTGCAAACTCCAGAACACTGTGTCCGAAGGGCATCATCATATGCTTTGCAGCGAAATCTAACACCGTTGACAATACAACTTTGGTAACTATTATATCGTTCCATTGGACCTTGAGATAAAGAGTATAAATCATAACAATCTTTAATTTTTTCACTTGCATATTTGACACCTACAAAAAAAAGAATATCAAAAACTATAAAGTTAAGTTAAAAAATTATTAAAACCAGCTCTAACCTTCTTCTGGAACCATAATGGAAATTCCTCTCTTTGTTTAATTTCAATATCTGAATTTGGAAGGCCTCTCTCTTGCAAAATGTTCCTGTGTTCACTACATAAAAAGTATGTATCAAATATCAATAACTTATATAAAATACGTTGATGCAATAACATGAAAAAATATTTTTACTTACTCGAGATATTCTTGGATGTCATCTAAAGAATTGTTTAAGATATACAATTTAATAGACTTTTTCCAATTTCCTAACAATTGGATAGATGATGCCCCCAATGGACGGACATTAGACTTGAAAATGCCCATTTGATATTTTGAAAAAGGTAAATCCCAATTTCGTTCCGGTCTAGTGTATCTTGTCTCTATGTTTGAAACATATCTAGATAAAAAACTTACAGCTTCGTCCACAATATAAGCCTCAACAATAGAACCATCTACTTTCATGATGTAGCTACACGCCCTTCTTCCTTTATTTCTTTGGAGTGAAAGCAGCTGGCTTGAAAGAGCTAAAGCTGCTTCTCTTGATGGTGTGGGGGATTACACCCCTCATGAATCTGCCTTATAAGATAAGCCCAATTTTTCCCTTTCATTGACTGCTTTTGCCCTATCATCTGTGAATCCAGCGGTTGTGCTAGGCTTCTGACACTCACTCGCAAGGTTTCGTTGCTTTCGATTGAAGCCGAAGACGAGGATTTTTCTTCACGAGATCTTAGTTTTTCATGCTAAGGCGTGATACGAAAGCATAGACTTGGTTTAAGAGCTGTTCAGGCGAACTCCCGCCTAGAAGAAAAGCGAGATAGGGGGAGAGGATAGGAGAGGTTCCGGCTCTACCAAAAGTAGTTTACTTCGAAAGTTTCTCACGAACTGGGTTCATCAAATCCAGCTATTTAGGAGTTTGATTCTATTGGCTTAATCCTAATAAGTGAAGAGAAGCTGAACCAGGCGCAGACGTCCCTGCCTCATCTTTATCAACTAGGGCTGGATTCTCAACATCGGCTTTGTTCTCGGGATCAGAATCTCCGCCGTCTCTCCTTTCAGCATAATAAGTCTCACTTTCTTCAATTGACGGATTGGCATCTGTGTCTTCAGCTCCCGGCGTATTGGGCCTTACTTGATCTGACACCCTTACTATCTATATAGGGCTCGACCGCTAAAGTGGAAGTTATAGAATTGTTCAGCGCCTCATCCACCTGTTGAACTTGGGATTTGGGATCTGCTGCACGAGTTTCAGCATTCGTAGTGGAGTTAAGAAGGCTAAGTGCTTCTGACTTTGTCAATTCTTGAGCTTTCCATTCTACGTTTTGATGAGCTCATTGTTCATCTTTGTCTGTAGCCTCACTTCCTGGATTCCCTCTTAATTAAGTCAGCCCTCCCCGCTTTCTTCTTTGTTCTAGTTTCACTTGCTTGAATCGTTCGGAGTACCCTTTTGGGCACTCACTCACTCTTATTAGAGAGCGTTCGCAACTTCGTCCATAGAAGACTTTCAAGAGCTTTCCGTCTAAGACGGATTTTGTGACTTTGAGGAAGGGAGCGATCTCTGAAAGAGGGAGAAGGCCTTCTGTCAATATCAGGCATACAACTAATCGATTCTTTGGCTATTGAGATCGAACAACCTATGAACAGGTGCTGCCCACATAACCTATCTTCCAGACCAAGAAAGCCAGGTATCAGATCCCTGTAGTTCGAGCCCCTTTTGTTAAACCAGTTCCTTTACTTTTTTGAATGAATTCCAGTCAGTAAAGTAATCTGGTGGAAGGGGCCCGCCACACCACTCCCCCTCCCTTTCTCACGGAAAGCAATCAAAAAATGAAACTAACCATGAGAAAGGCCTGCCTTTCGGTGCGTGAAAGACGTCTTGCTCTTTCACTGCCTTACTTTGGCCTCTCTCTAGCTAATAATGCAATGGGGCCTACCCTTTACTAATACTAATACACTTCCTGGGTTCTAACCGCTCTATCACTCCATACGCACCGACATCGAGGTGCCAAACGACTTCCTTTTACGCCAGCGCCATAATATTCCGATAGCTAGTAGCCCCTATCTTGCGTGTGCCATTAACACGCTTCTCCACATCTTCTGGATTACTAAAGTAATTTAACCTCACAATGGGGTTTTTTCTCACATCTGTGGATACTAAGCGAAGGGAACCGGTAGAGAGTGACTTCTCCATAAGGGTGGCCACAGTGAGATGGAGTGGAGAAGCCGGAGTCCTTATGAAAACGGAGCAAGCAGGGGAAGAGAATGGAATAACATTTGAGGCAGCTTCAAGGTAAGCCCAGACTCTGGAAAGAATGAATTGGAAATGTACCAGAACAGATCTGCAAATAGGGAACTTCGTGTCTCTTGCCATAGAATAGTACTATGTATTTTGTGATAAGTCCTATTCTTGTTCTCAGTCGGCGAAGCCTCGGGCCTCACATCCGGAGTTCTTTCTATTTAATGCTTCCACCTTCCGGCCTACTACTTGGTTTCTCGTTCCTCGCCTTCCTAGCTTTCCTCGGTCTCGGTTTCCTCGACCTTTCACTTTCAACTGAATATTCTCTCCTTCGGTTAGCTATGTTAGAATGAGTTAAGGAAGCGCGTGCACGCGCGAGACTATTCTATTCTACGGACTTGATTGCAGTGTACTCTTTCTTCCTCATCTGAGGAATGGGCCAAGCCGATCCGTTGTTGGCTCAGAAAGTGCATTTGCTAGTTCGAAAGAAGCTGAATCCGGGTGCAAATGGGATTTCAAATGATTCTTCTGTTTCGGAGCATGCTGCGCAGACTCACTTGGTAAATAGCCTTACCTAAAAGAGTCAAGGTGCTCACACATGAAATTCCCTTTTTTCAACAAATATTAAATGTATGTTTTATGCCATACTGGGGCAAAGTCGTCGAGACTATATCCATCACCGGGAAGAAGCGAAGCCAGGATTTAAGTAGGATAAGCCTGAGATATCTAGTACAGTAACAGTGGTCGAATTGCTGCATAGCCTGGTCTATAATACGAATTAGGCAAATCCTAGTTCTCAAGTTAGCTCGGGGAGAAGAGGGTGACAAAGGAAGGATAGGAATATTGATTGAATCACAAACCTCTTCTTTCTATATTATTTATATAGAAGAAGATCCAATCACGAATGCTTTCAGTTCCTGTGATATAAAGTTGCACGAAACAAATGGGCGGCTATTAGTAGAATCTTAAGCCAACAATTCCTTCTTTCCAGGAAAGCCCTTTTTTGGCATCAATGAAACTCTGTGATCTAGGATTAGAAACCTCATTCAGTCTGGGAGATAGTGGAATTTCGTACATACACCTTTATTTAAAAGGTATTAGTAGTCAAGTCAAATCCTCTCTTCATTCTCTGCTTCCTTTCTTTCCTTTCCTAATTCAGCCCTTGGCGAGTTGGTACAAGAGATGGCGCATTTCGCTGAGGAGGAGGCATCCATAGTCTAAGAATCGGGCAAGCCGTCTTGCGTACCCTTGGGATGAGCCAACGCAGACAGTAAGTAAGATAGCTGTAGAGAAAACAGATTCATCTCAGGTCTTGAAGTAAAGGCTGCTAACCCTATTCCTAGTTGGTATCCCGAAGCTTCGTTTAACGACGTATTCTAAGAGCTATCCATCAATATAGATGGAAGAACCAATATGGCAGAGGAGGTGGTTCCGTTGTCTCAGCCCCCATAGGTAGTCAATTCCTTCAATAAGAAGGAGCTAGCCTATCCTGCCCCTTGCTTGTGATCATGATCTTGGAATTTAACACTCCGACCTGTAAAATCTTTTACTCAATCAATATCTTAGTCAATCGCCCTTCCTACTTCGATTCCAGCGAAAGTGGTTGGTCAACAGCTTCAAAGTGAGTTAGTAGAAGAGATTGATCCCAACATGTCAAGGAAGGGCAACACTAAAGCATGGGTGTTTTGTATCTGTATCCATTGAGCAAAGACAGGTTGTAATTGGATAGCGGTATCCGAAAACATATCTTGAGGACGCCCCCAAGCGCTCATGGTATCATTATGAATATACAAACCAAAACTGTGAAAGCCTCTAAATATACATGCCCAGTTGAGATGTGATATGATTGCATCGCGATGCCTAAGGACACGATCTAATAGATCATTGTATCGAGTAGTAGGATCATAGTCTCTTACCATAAAAATGGCTGCATGCGCGGCAGCGCCAACTATGAGAAAGCCACCAATCCACATGTGATGTGTAAACAATGACAGTTGTGTACCATAGTCAGTAGCTAGATACGGATAAGGGGGCATAGAATACATATGGTGAACTACAATAATGGTTAAGAACCTAACATAGCTAGGTTAAGAGATAATTGAGCATGCCATGATGTTGTTAGGATCTCTCATATAGGCCTTTATGCCCCTGACCCGTAAATGGACCTTTATGAGCCTCTAAAATATCTTTTAGGCCATGACCAATGCCCCAGTTGGTCTTATACATATGACCTGCTATCAGGAAAAGAATTGCAATAGCTAAATGATGGTGTGCGATATCGGTCAGCCATAGACCCCCAGTTACTGGATCTAATCCTCTCCTTGACTTGTATTAGTAGGGCGTTCTTCATCTAAAGGCTCTTCATATCATGAACTTGTCCAAGGCAAACTATTCTTGTTGCGGGAGAAGGTTCTGGTAAGCTAGTCCGGTGCTGGCGTAAGCAGTAACTCCTACCGTTGCTAAAGCTTTCTCTTTATTGAAGGCTTTCACTCCGATTATCGTTATTCGAGCGGTATCACAGAGAATCTTTCCTTTCGTCCTTCTGGCAAGGGTTTGAAGAGGGGCTTGGTAGCTAGGAAAGTCAAGTCAGGGAGGAAGGCGCTGTACTATTGGGCAAGTAGCGGTTGTAGTTTCGGCTTTCTTGTAGCTTGGGGATTTTTGAATGCTACTTTAGGATTCAAAAAAGGCTTCAAGCTCAAGTGCAAGCTGAGTAGCCTTGTTCACCTTTACTGCAAGTCTAAAGAAAAAGAGGGGCAAAGTCCACTCACTATTAGCTCGCTTAAATATCTCCACTCTCATAGTAAACTGCGCTCGCCCTAGTAAAATCCAGATCTTGTCCCTTTGCTAGAGCGGAAGCCAGAACGAATACCGAGACCCCTTTCTTTCATTCAGCGACTGGGTACGCACTTCTCCATGAAAGATCTTGGTGATCTTCATTTCTTCTTCTTGCTTGGTAATCGAAGCCAAACGTACATCGAC
Organism: Apium graveolens; assembly: GCF_009905375.1. Taxonomy (NCBI): domain Eukaryota; kingdom Viridiplantae; phylum Streptophyta; class Magnoliopsida; order Apiales; family Apiaceae; genus Apium; species Apium graveolens. The sequence goes on along the minus strand of NC_133657.1, from coordinate 200,528,912 downwards.
TGCTCTAGTCTTGACTCAGACTAAATACACCTTGGATCCGCTTACTCGCACTCATATGCAAGACTCCAAGCCGTGTCCCACACCCCTTGCGTCTGGCTCAAAGCTCTCTACATACGACGGTGCTCCTCTCTCTGATGCAACAGAATATCATAGTATTGTTGGCGCCCTTCAGTACCTCCCTCTCACCCGACCTGACATTTGCTATGCCGTCAATCAAGTTTGTCAGTTCATGCACGCTCTCACCACCGTACATCTCCAGGCTGTAGCATCTTACGGTTATCTGAGGGGTTCTCTTGGTGGCCTTGGCCTAACCATCACTCCGGGACCGTTAACCACCTTCTTTGCATTCTCCGATGCCGACTGGGCTGGCTGCCCCGATAGCAGACGGCCCACTACTGGCTTCTGCGTATTCCTCGGAAAAACCTACTGACTTGGGTTTCAAAAAAGTAACCGACTCTTTCCAGGTCTAGTGCCGAAGCAGAGTACAAGGCACTCGCCCCCACTATATAGGCCCGGACTTGCGTACGGTATCACTTGCCTAACAGCTTCCAAAACAAAAGCGGAAGCTTCAATGTTGACGGGCTAATTGTCTCCTTTCTAAAGGGAAAAAGGATAGGTATCACTCCTCGGGCAGTCGCTAACCGTTACGCCTTCCCTTCCGCTTACACCATTTATTTGTGAATGCTCCGCTTTGCTCTTTGGCGCGCTACTTCCGCTATCAACCAGCTTCGGATTCTCCTTAAGGCACCGTGTTGAGTAGGGATTTGAATAGAAAGTAGATTTTGGGTGTTGCTAAACTCTACTCCGATAACCAGCATGCGATGAGCAAACCGGTAGGAGGTACTAGAATCCGACGATGGGTGGCTCAATCAATCCTCTATTTGGCAAGGGTTAGGGCTCGGTGATTAGCTTTAGCTTCTAGATCAGCATCCGGGAAAAGGAGGATTAGACCGGGCAGTGAGTTTCACAATCCACTCTTTCTATTCGCTCTAGCCAGGCTTGCATTCGCTGCATCAATGAATGTGCTTGCGTACTCCTGCGGGAAGTGGGACTAATCTAATTTCGTTCTTGTCTGAGCTAAGAGAATTCAAAACTGACTGAAAGAGTCAAGCTAAAAGTTGGGTTTCGGAGTGGGGGCTGAAGTCCGAAAAGTACTGAAGGAGTGAAGGCAGTTGTTAACAACTAAGAGATTCTACCACTGGCACTAGACTTCGTTCTTCAACCTACTTATTTAGCCTCTATCGCGCAAAAGGGACTCCTTTTCTTTATAGGTGTTATCGTTACATTCAAGCCTAAACCTAGGGTACAAGATCAAAAAGAATGCATTGGAACAGATCTGCAAATATCTCTTGACCTGTGGACCTGTCTCACGTGCAAAGAAACCGGAATTCATGAATAAGTCAAAAAGCACCTCGTATGTGAAATATCTCTTTTGTGTTCCTGGAGTACATATCATTCATCTGCAAAGAAACCAGATCCAGCCGTATGATGCGAAAGAGCTATAATTCGAACTCTTCCAACGGGTATACTATGTATGGCAGATCAAAGATCGTAGGCTTCCTATTCTTGCTTTTATCGTTCGTATACCATTTCTTACGTGGTTAC